>NC_042616.1:802840282-802990154 GCF_901001135.1 Rhinatrema bivittatum | reverse complement strand
CTTCAGGTTGAAGAGGCCCGAAGAGTCTTCACGAGCTGCAGTTGGACTGGGTAAACTGGTAGACTAATTGGTAAACTGGTAATTTCATTGCCTCACCCATGTAATAAAATCACCTGGCTTGCGCATGTAAAAGCCATCTTACAGGGGGTAAATGTTACGCGCCCCACCCGGGCCGTCCTGTGCACGGACCACTCACCTTCGGGGTTCCACAGCGGGTTCAGTTCAGTCTCCCTCGCGGCCCTCGCTAGTCCAGCTAGGCCCCGGCGTCCCACGGCGGTGGTCGCCAGGCCTTCGGCTGTCCGCCAGGCCTCACGCCGAGCCTCGGCATCCTCAGCAACACTGGCCACGCCCCTAGGCGTGCGCGCGGACTAGCCGCTCTGATGTAGGCTCCAGGGCGGGGCCTAGTTCCGCGGCGCGCCCTGATGAGTTCCTGTTAAAAGGAAGTTCCTGGCCTCACTTCCCTGCCTTGGCAATCGGGTCGGTTTGTTGCTGAGATTGCCCTTGTCCGTGTATCTTGCTTGCTTGTCCCTAGTCTTGTTCCAGGATCCTTCTGTTCCAGTTCTGTTCCTGCTTGTTCCTACTTCCTAGTCCTGCTTGTGCCAACGTTCATCTGTTTGTCTCCCTGGTTTTACCCCAGACTGACTTACTGATAAAGACCACAGCTTGTTCCTGACCTGCCTGCCTGCCGCCTGCCAAAGACCTCAGCTTGTTCCTGACCTGCCTGCCGCCTGCCAAAGACCTCAGCTTGTTCCTTGACCTCGTCTGACCTGAGGCTCCTGACCCTTGCTTCATTGACCATTCCTCGGACTGACCTCTGGATTCTGTCCTTTGCCTGCCTGACCTTGTCCATTGATTCTGGCTCTGTCCCTAGCCTTGTCATCGCCATCACTATACTGGTTCTCTCTGCTTCAACCTGTCTTCAGCCTCGAACCCGATAGCGCTCCCCTAGTCTCTGTGGGCACACTGGACTTCCATTCTCCCAGGAGACCCTGCGAGGCCCACCTACGTCCAAGCGGCCCAGGTCCCTACGGGCTCCTCCTGGGGGGACCTCGGGCTTCCAGTGGTGAAGCTCTACACCGCCTCTGTCTCCTTCCGTGCTCCGCCCCCTGGGGCAGTCCCCGCACTGTTCCAGGACAAAGGGTCCACCCCCGAGCGCAACAGTAAAAGCATCTAATTATCATGAGTTCAATCTATTTGCGTGTTCCCTTAAAATTCAAAGAACAAATACAAGGGTATATCACTTACATGACTAAATTCCTACCTATCCAGAGAGGCAGCACCTTTGCCACTACTTAGACAGACAAATTAGAACTTATCCGACTAAATAGTGCTTTTGTTTTATACTTATTTATTTATTTATGTCGAGTCTTTATCTTTCACCTGGGCAAAGATAGGCTAGTATTACCTTACATCAGTGTCATAGCCATGGGTGGGCCTGGCTGGACCATGGTCCACCCACTTTGAGCTCAGGCCCACCCATTTAGTATTGCCCTGGCCCAGCAGCCTGAGAAGAACGAAGCAGCGGCCAAAGAGGGAAGGAAGCCCAGGAGGCCGCTGGTGGACCCTATCCCACCAGTGACCGAAGAGAAGGCAGCCCACTGGCTCCCATCCTACCGGCGGCCAAGAAGAAAAACCCGACTGTGGAGAGCCCGTTCGCCTGCTCCTCCTCGTGTGCCAACCCTACTGAATTCAAAACGCTTGCAGCTATCAAATGCTCTATGCTGATCTTGCGATGCCTGAGATCAGCATAGAGGAAGTGCTAGCCGCAAGAGTTTCGAATAGTGCAGGTGCCGGCACAGAAGGAGGAGGAGGAGCAGCAGCAGAACGGGCTCCCCCTTCTGCTCCTCATGGAGATACTGCCAGGGTTTTGTGTTTTTGAATGAATGGGAGAAGGTCTGGATGTGTGTTTGTGTGAATGGGAGCCTACCTAGAGTGTGTGTGGGTGTGTGTGTATGGGTGTGGGTGTGAATGGGAGCCTGCCTGGTTGTGTGGTGAAAGGGAACCTGCCAGAGAATGTGTGTATGTGAGAGAACATGTCAAGTTATGCATCTAAATGGCAAGTAATCCATCTAACTCAATGTTACCCGAGTTATCCATCTTACTTAAAGTTATCCATTCAACTCATAAATTATCCATCTAACTCCAAATTGGCCATTTTACTCCGTTTACCATCTAACTCATAAGTTATCTATCTAACTCTAAGTTTGCCATTTAAATGTTTAGCTTTGTATATTGACCTCAGTGTTTTGAAAATTGCCCTCATAGTTTAAATATTGAACTTTGTGTGTGTCTGTTATTGTTTGTAAGGTTTTGGGTGGACCTTTGGAAACTGTGGCTGCTGACCACTCTCACAGGGGGAAGTCCCGTGAGGGGCCACAGATCAGGCTCAGCTTAGGGGACACAACACAGATAGATCTTTTATTAACAGTACTATCAGTACCTACTGTTAGATCTGCTCATTTGAGCAAAGTGAGAGAAAGGGCCATTTCAATTGCAGGGCCGAAGCTCTGGAATAATTTGCCACTGGAACTTAGAATGCAGGATAACCTGAAGAAATTCAAGAAAGACTTGAAAACATGGTGCTTTCAGCAATCATATGGAATTAATGCTTAAGATGATATATAAGTCAGCAGTCCATCAGATGATTCTATCTGTTATCTTCTTAACTAACATGATTGTAATTTAATTAAATTACAATCATGTTTTCTCTTATGTCAAACTTTATTGGTTGATTATAGTTACAATAGTTATATCTTGGTAGAGGGAAACCTGATTAATGTAAAGCTTAAAGCTGCTAATTGTTTACTTATTCTTTAAAACGGTTAATTGTAAATCTGTTTCTAATTTATCGTTTTGACTGGTTAATTTTTGTATAAAATATTTAATGTAAAGCCTGTTGCTAAATTAATGTTGTCTGTAAACCGAGGTGATGTATACCTATACGTACCACGGTATATAAGAATCTCGAAATAAATAAATAAATAAATGTTATTTTAGTTTTATTTTATGAGTAGATTTTAGCTATCTTATTATTTTTATTGAATTTTTTTTTGTATTTATTCTGTTTCCCAACTGTTATTTAATAGTTTGTATTATGTAAACCGTAAAGATAGAACCGTGTGTTCTGTGTAACGGTATATAAGAATTGCAGAAATAAAAATAAATAAATAAGTATTGAGGAGCCACCAGAGGTGGCAGTAGTGAGCTGAGATGAAGCCCGGCTGGGCTTGTAGTCCCTCAGGGCTCTGGAACAGCGATCCCTCAATGGCTGTGCTGTAGTGAAGAGAAACTGAGATAGTGAGTACAATGAAGTATATGCAGGGTTCTGGAATAGAGCTTCTTTGGTTGAGTACTCACACAGCGGTCTCTCTCGGTAGGAATCACAGGAGCTGGAGTAGAGGCAGGCCCTCGAGGAGCGAGTACCTGGTTCCAGGGAACAGCTCTGAGAGAAGTAAATGGTAACTCACTGATGGTGTAGGCAGCAGTATCTTCCAGGCAAAAGTGAAGTCCAGGCAGCGAGTCTGGGAACATGGGCCCTCGAGGAGCGAGTACCAGTTCCAGACAGCGACCTCAAAGAGAAGAGAGAAGCCCCCCAAGGAGCGGGTACCCCAAATAGAGTAAGTCCAATAAAGGAGAGGCAGAGTTGTTAGGTACGGAGAGCGAATCCCATCCATAATGAGTTCCTGAACGAATACCTTTGCTAACTCGATTAGCTAGCCGTAGTGTAGGCTTTTTGTATTTATTTATTTATTTATTTTACGTTTTTATATACAGATGTTCCTGTATAGAATACATATCGCACCAGTTTACAGAGAACTGAACTGTCGCCTCAGGGACGGATACATTGGAACAAGGTTGAAACTGAAACTTACAGAGAACCAGTGGAATGCAATTCAAAACATTGCTGGCGGGATTCATCACAGGGTCAGAAATATTAATCCCGAATCACCTGGTTTGCTGCGGTCCATATTGTCTCTCCTGCAGATCTGATGGCCTCAGCTTGATGTCAAGGCTGCACTGGCTGGTGTTAGGGATAACCCCCGGACAGGAACATTGGACAGGCTGGATTCGAGGATGGAATAGGTTGAAACAGGAATAGGACAGAGAGGAGTCTCCACCAGTTGCAGCCACATTCCTCTCGGGTTCAGACCTTGGAACTTGGATGGTACAAGGGCAAGAAAATACCCATTGGAGGAGGGCTAACTGCAGGAAGAACACAAAACATAACAAGGTGCCCATAAGAGACAGACAACTGAAAACAAACAAACCAAGATAGGGAGATGCTGGAATCTATGGAACTCCATTCCACCAGACTTGCGACAAGAACCCTGCCTTCCTACATTTAGGAAAAGACTCAAAACGTGGTTATTTATGAAAGCTTTTCCAGACCCCAACTGAACCTTAATTTCTCCATTAACTAACGCTTAGACCCTTCTTTAACATGATAATTAGTAACTCTACCTTAACAGGGTAATTTCTTCAACGTTGCAAAAGCCGTACCTTATTTCACACCATTAATTGGCATACTTGTTCTCTATGTTAAATTCCTAGCCCCTTTTCCTCTGTTCCAAGTTGGGTAATTCCCTTGTTTTATTGTAACTGCAATCGTTTTATCAGCACCTGTTAATGTTTATTATTATCATTTAAATATTATTATTTTGTTTTCCTGCACCTCTTGTTAATTGTAAACTGGCATGATGCGATTCTCATCGCGAATGCCGGTATAGAAAAACTTTAAATAAATAAATAAATAAATAAACAAATGCAAAGGAAACAGGAGGCCCAAACTAAGGCCTCATACCAAACAGACACAATAAGACAAGAACAAAGAATAAGATCATACAGAGCAAGAAGTCCACTAGGGAAAGGACCAAAATACCAGACTGGAACAACAGAAGAGCAGAACTAAAAGCAAAGGGACTCCATGCTGAGGGTAAGGCAGGCTTAAATAGATCTGACAGTGCTGAGCCATTGATAATATGGCTGCCAGCAGGACCTCCAAGCCATAGGAGCTTGGAGAACTGATTGTAGAACATAGCCCACTGAGAGCCCCTACTGGAAGGAGGACAGCACATAAGAACATAAGAAAATGCCATACTGGGTCAGACCAAGGGTCCATCAGCCCAGCATCCTGTTTCCAACAGTGGCCAATCCAGACTACAAGTACCTGACAAGTACCCAAAAATTAAGCATATCCCATGCTACTAATGCTAATAATAACAGTGGCTATTTTCTAAGTCTACTTCATTAATAGCAGGTAATGGACTTCTCCAAGAACTCATCCAAACCTTTTATAAACCAAGCTACACTAACTGAGTTTAATTGTGCATTGAGTGAAAAATAATTTTCTCTGATTAGTTTTAAATGTGCTATATGCTAACTTCATGGAGTGCCCCCTAGCCCTGAAAGAGTAAATAACCGATTCACATTTACCCGTTCTAGATCTCTCATGATTTTAAAGACCTCTATCATATCCCCCCTCAGTCGTCTCTTCTCCAAGCTGAACAGCCCTAACCTCTTTAGCCTTTCCTCATATGGGAGCTGTTCCATCCCCTTTATCATTTTGGTCACCCTTCTCTGTACCTTCTCCATCGCAACTATATCTTTCTTGAGATGCGTTGACCAGAATTGTACACAATACTCAAGGTGTGGTCTCACCATGGAGCGATACAGAGTCATTATGAGATCCTCCTTTTTATTCACTATTCCCTTCCCACCTTTCCCTACCTTTATCCTTCTGTTCTTCTGGTAACACAAGGCTAGGATGCAGCACACAGTTCAGTAGTAGAAAACAACAGGGGATGAGTGCAGTAGTTTTATATTGATCTGCCCCTTCTTCCGATTAGACATATCCCTTGTGCCTGTTTCATGGTCTAGGCTCGGATTCAATATTTTAAAATTCATTTTTAACTAGGTCTAGGACATGGAACAGGAGAGAGGGAGAGGGGTCAAATTTCATGTGTTGTTGTCTTCCTAGACGTAGTGATGACACTGTATGAATAAATGTCTCAGCTGGAAAAGAACCAATGACCATCTAGTGTAGAGTCAGAAGCTCTGCCAATGATCTTAAAGAGAACCTTTCTGTTATCAATCCTCAGATCCAGTTGTTATCTCTTTAAACAACACAGGCTAGTTGGTATACTCTGTTCATAGCAGCATGACAGTTATTAAATCCACATATTTTGCTTCATTTACCTCTGCATATTACAGGGGTTTCACTCTTAAACTCAGGCAAAAAAAATCTCTTAGAAATATCCGAAAATAATCTGAAAGTTGCAAACCAAATACAAAATCACCGAAGAGCGCTGGCACAAAGCAAACCAAATCACTGTTAACTCAGCAAGTTTACAAATCAGACTTTGTGGGCTTTAGATTTAGGATGGGACCATCTCTGTAGCTTAAGAGATTGTAGCTTTGGGACCATTATAAGTTAAATAAATGGCATCTCTTTGACAAACTCGCTTATCTTGACTTAGCCTGGCTCGATATTGCTTTTTTTTTTTTTTGTCTTTTCATTATAAGAGCTTGTATTCAGGCAGGAATATTTTCTCGGCACTAGAGCTACTTGTCCAACCTCTTGTCTGAAATAATTGTCTTCGTGACAGTGATTAATGTACTGCTAAAGGAGTGTAACGCTCTGGAATATTATCGAGTTTCCTTCTTTGCACTCGTAAAGAGGGGACAAGGAGGTTGCTTGCATGCATGCCATTGAAATACAGTAAAGGTGCACTGCCTGCAGCGGTGCGGTGTTCATGGCAGAGCATTTCAAATGCTTTTCCTTGAGAAACTGCATTTCTCCCTCCGCCCCCAAAATAAAAGCTGTGTGCAGAATTTCAACAGCAGTGACTGAGTTACATAGCAATAGGTTGATAGACAAGTGAGAAGCCTGGTTTGTGATCATTCCAGGAATCATTCCACCACTTACAACCACAGGACCCTTTCTTTACTGAAGTTGTCACGAATTTGTGGAACACACTCCTTCTGGAATTGAGGGAGGGAAAAAGATCTGAAGCAGTTTACGGAAAAAAGCTGGCTAACTCTAAAGTGCCTCCACACCTCTGATGTCTTGTGGGATCTTCCCTCCCTCTGTGGATCATTGGGGTCTACTGCTCAGGTTCAGACTGAGGGTAGACAAAAGAGGAAAAAAGTCAGGGGAATCTCTCATGCTCTATCTGCTTTTCCTTGGAAGATTACATATAATTAAAATAACAATAATTACATGTGGGTGGGTAATAAATGCAGGCTGGGGGGGTTAAATCAACGAACATAGTGGGCCACTTTGATCCATCGCAGTACGGCTCCCTCCTAACCTATGGGGATAGCATTCTTGGGGCATTTAGAGATTATGAGGGGTGGGCATGTTTGGATTATGATGAGGGTTTTTTGTAACAAAATGGAGGGGAATTGCCTCATGTTGTTGGATACCCAGGACATAAATTCATGGCTTATGAAAATGACCAATAAGGGGATGACAGGCTTGGGGCAATCTTTGGAAATAACTTCTTTTGCCTCTCCCTCGAAGGGGGTAACATTGCAAGGGCGGTGGGAATCAGTAAGACTCCCGGAGGGACTCAGTATGTTTGCTGGATGTTTAATAAATCCTGCTGCCCCTTTGCAGACTGCAGGTTCTGCCACTCCTGCTCGGTTTGTGGAGGCACCCACCTCACATCTAAGTGTGGAAAGCATACTTCAGGAAGGCCAGGTAGGGGATGGCAAGAATTGAGCCCCTAAGTCTCTCTCTCTCTATCCCTCTCCAAACCCCTCCCACTCGCATAGCAAATGTGTCATTTGCATACTGTTTTGCTATTTAATGCCCTAATATGAAATGATAAATGACCCTGTAAGTGGGCAATGGGGGGGACAAAGTCTGTGGGTACATTTTACCTGCATTTTGCTCCAATTTTCAAATAGAGAAAATAATCCTATATTTTCACTTTCCAACTTGCCACAGGTATTTTACTTTTGTACAAGAACTTTTTTCCCACGGAAAATAATAACACATGCAGCGGAATATTCAATCTACAAACATTATTTTCCTTTCCTCTATCTAAACACGCCTCAGGAATGCCTCCTCTAAATGCGGCTAACAGAATGCGCACACTTTTAGCCATATTGAGGGAGGGCGGCTTCCAGAGTGCCAGTTTCTGCACGAGAATCACCATTTCCCCATGAGAAGAGCTCTGAAAATTCTCCTAGAAATGTTCTGCAATAGAAATTTTTAAAAAAATTTAAATTTCAAAAATGTTCTTAAGAAATCATTATGAAATACCAAAAGAAGCACAATTTCAAGTCCAAAAACAAAACCCGAGATGAAAGAAATTATCGAGAAAATTAAGGATGGCAGAAATTAACCTGAGCAAAACAAAAAAGAGAGAACATGAATATAAGCTACAGAAGATGATAGAGGAGACTGAACATTCTTCTCACTCAAAAAAAAAAAGAAAACTGATATGGTTAAAAAAAAAAAAGACATATGAAGTACCTGTACACTTAATGCATGCTTGGCAATTTAAGGAAAAATAAAGCACATTAAAAGAAACTGTTTCCATTTCTTTTGAGTTTGTCTAGATACATCAGGACATGAAAAACATTTCTGAATAAAGAAAACAGGAAACTGCAAAGGCACTGGCAAGTTAAATGCAAAGCATTGATAAGGAAGGCAAAGAAGCTTGCCATGGAAGCAAAAACTTATAATAAAGACTTCTACAGGTTCATTTAAAGTAAAACACCTACGAGAGAGTCAGTTGGGCCAATAGATGATCAAGATGAACTCTTTGCTTTGGTTTTCACTGAAGAAGATGTAAGAGAGATACTCATGCCAGAAATGATATTCAAAGGTGTTATGATCAGACTTGTGAACCCTTGGACCGACGGGGGGAGGATGGTACTACCTTAGGAGGTGGGTCCTTAGGTTCCCCCGTCGGGTGGCGAGACGAACAGAAGATGGGACTGGCTGACCCTCAGCACTGAAGACTGAGACAACCATGGAGAAAGCGAAGTTGTTACGTCGGAGAAGCCAACTGGGTCTTCGCCACTGGAAGCCTGCGGTCCCCCCAGGAGGAGCCCATAGGGACCCGGGCCGCTGGGACTTAGGTGACCTTTGAGAGGTCGAGGAGTCATGAGGTCGGTGCAAAGGCCAACTGGAGCTTCACTGCTGGAAGCCTGCGGTCCCGCCGGGAGGAGCCTGTAGGGACCTGAGCCGCTGGGACTTAGGTGGGCCCTTGGAGACGATGGTCCGGAGGAAGTCAAAGGTCGAGTTCCAGAGGGTCGTTGCTTGCCAGTCGAGGTCACACACTGAGGGATCACCACTTGCCAGTCCGAAGTCACACACTGAGGAATCACCGCTTGCCAGTCCGTAGTCACACACCGAGGAATCACCACTTGCCAATCCAAAGTCACACACCGAGGAATCACCAAGAAGAAACAGGAACCAGGAAGCAAGGATCCAAAGCACCAGAAGACTCACCGAAGCAAGCAGACTCGAACAACGAAGTTGCCAAGTCAAGGAGTGAGAGGAGGAAGTCTCCTTATATACTTCCCCTGATCTGGTTCATAGGAAACAGGTGCAGACAATTAAAGGGACGAGGTCCCTTTAAATTCTGTAAGGAGGCACAGCGTCATGCCTAAGAGGGCGGCAGCCATCTTGGATTCCTGGCCACGGAGGAAAGCAGCCCGATGCCATGAGGGAGGAGCAGGGACACCTCTCAACCCAGTGCCATGCGGAGGCCCGCGCCGGCACACAGGAACAACTGGAACCAGACTCCCGCGGCCTCTCCGATGCTGCCGTGGCAGCCCACCATCACGGGTCAGGTAGGGGATCGCGGCTGTGGCTGTCCGCGGCTGCAGAACACAACAAAAGGTAATGATTCAGTGTGCCTGTAAGATGTAATAGGGAAAGTTGACAAACTAAAGAGTAGGAAAACACCTGGATCAGATGTATACATCCCAGAGTGCTGAAAGAACTGAAAAAGGAAATTGCAGGCTTGCAATTAATAATTTGTAAACTATAATTAGAATAATCTATGACACCTGATGACTGGAGGGTTGCCAATGTAACACCAATTTTTAAAAAGGGATCAAGGGGTGATCCAGGAACTACAGATCAGTGAGTCTGTCATCTGTTCTAGACAAAATGGTATAAACTATCATAAAGAACAAAATTGCTGAACTTATAGATAGCATAGTTTAATGGGACAAAGCCAACATGGGTTTACGCAAGGAAAGTCTTGCTTTACCAATCTGCTACATTCTTTTGAAGATGTAAATAAACATGTGGATAAAGGTGAGCCAGTTGATATAGTGTATTTGGATTTTGTCATTCTTAGTAAATTAAAAAGGCATGGGATGGGGGCAGTGTCCTATTGTGGATTGGGAACTGATTAAAGGATAGGAAACAGACAGTAGGGCTAAATGGCAAATGTTCCCAGTGGAGAAAGGTGAATAGTAGAGTGCCCCAGGGATCTTTTCTGGGACCACTGCTTTTTAATATATTTATAATGATCTGAAAATGGGAATAACAAGGGAAGTGATCAAATTTGCTGATGACACAAAATTATTCAAAGTAATTAAATTACAAAGGGATTAGTAGAAATTGCAAGAGGACATTGAAAAACTGGGAGTCTGGGTAAGCAAATAGAAAATGAAATTTAATATGGACAAGTTCAAAGTGATGCATTTAGGGAAGAGTAACCCAAATTATAACTACAAGGTTCCATATTAGGAGTCACCGCTCAGGAAAAGAATCTAGGCATCATCGTTGATGATACGTTGAAATCTTCTGCTCAGTGTTCAGTAGCACCAAGAAAGCAAATAGAATGCTAGGGATTATTAGGAAAGGAATGGAGAATAAAACAGAGAATATTATCATGTCTCTGTATCACTCCATGGTGCGACTTCATATTGAGTATTGTATTCAGTTCTGGTTATCACATCTCAAACAAGATATAGCAGAATTAGAAAAGGTACAGAGAAGGGTGACCAAAATGATAAAGGGGATGGAAAGATTCCCCTATGGGAAAAGACTAAAGAGGTTAGGACTGTTCAGCTTGGAGAAGAGATGGCTGAGGGGAAATATGATAGAGATCTATAAAATAATGAGTGGGTGTTTACTCTTAAAAGACTAGGGGATACACAATGAAGTTACTATATGGTACATTTAAAACTATAAGATAAAATATTTTTTTACTTAATGCATAATTAAGCTCTGGAATTTGTTGCCAGAGGACGTGGTGAAAGCTATTATGGGCGGATTTTAAAAGCCCTGCTCGTGTAAATCCGCCTGGATTTACGCGAGCAGGGCCTTGCGCGCCGGTGCGCCTATTTTCCATAGGCCGCCGGCGCGCACAGAGCCCCGGGACACACGTAGGTCCCGGGGTTTTTGGAAGGGGAGTGTCGGGGGGCGGGACCCGATGACGTGGCGTTCTGGGGGCGGGGCACGGTGTTTCGGGGGTGGGACCGGGGGCGTGGTGCCGGCCCTGGGGCGTGTTCCAGGCCTTCGGACCAGCCCCCGGGTCGGAGCACGGTGCGCCAGCAGTCTGCTGGCGCGCGTAGATTTACATCTGCTTCTCGCAGGCGTAAATCTACGGACAAAGGTAAGGGGGGGGTTTAGATAGGGCTGGGGGGGTGGGTTAGGTAGAGGAAGGGAGGGGAAGGTGAGGGGAGGGCGAAAGAGAGTTCCCTCCGAGGCCGCTCCGATTTCGGAGCGGCCTCGGAGGGAATGGAGGCAGGCTGCGCGGCTCGGCGCGCACCTGCTGCCCAAAATCGGCAGCCTTGCGTGCGCCGATTCAGGTTTTTAGAGGATACGCGCGGCTATGCGCGTATCTTATAAAATCCAGCGTACTTTTGTTTGCGCAGCAGGCGCAAACAAAAGTACGCGATTGCGCTGTTTTTAAAAATCTACCCCTTAGTGTAGCTACTTTTAAAAAAGGTTTGGACAAGTTCCTGGAGGAAAAGTCCATAAATCGTTATTAAGATGGCGTTGCAGATATCTACTGCTTACTCTTGGGATAAGCAGCTTGGAATCTATCTTCCCCTCGGGATCCTGCCAGGTACTTGTAACCTGGATTGGCCACTGTTGGAAACAGGATACTGGACTTGAGGGACCTTTGATCTAACCCAATATGGCAAGTCTTATGTTCTTATGTACATGATTTTGTGTTGCAAGAAAATCTCAGCATGATCCCTAAAATACTGATTTCTATTCAGTTTTTAGCAAAGAAAAACTAAAGCAACTCACTTCTTTGAAGCAAATGATGGATTAACAGCATCCTACTAGCCCACAGTTTATCTGCTTTTCCCAAAGTGGACTAAATTCAATGACTCAACCAGTGAGATTCAATAAAGCACAGCAAACATATAAGAATCCCTAAGTAGCCAACTATAAGTATGAAACACATTTTTTAATTCTAAGGGCAAGCTAGCATTATTATTGGATCAGCTCTCAATTGTTCTTACAGAGTGACTTTGCAAAGAGCCTATCTGCTTCCATTCCATCGCAGTCTGGCATCGGAAATAAATCACTGGTAAACTCCAAAGTAAACAGAGAACATGACAGCAGATGACGCTCGCACGGCCTATCCACATCTGCTCCTCAGTTTCATAGTACCTTGTTCTCCCTTAGAGATGCTCTGTGCTTCTCCCTGCACTTTGTCATTCAGATATCGTCCCTGTCTCCACCACCTCCACAGGGAGGCTGCTCTGTGGGTCCTACCACCCCTTTCTGTAAAGAAATATTTCCTTTGGTTATTCCTGAGTCCTCCCTTTTCACTCTTATCCCTCAATCCCTCATTCCAAGCCCTCTTTTCTGTTGACCGAGGTCTGCATCCTATGGATTGATTCCTTGGAGAAAAGCACATTATATACTTATTTATTTCAAAATATTTTTACGTAGCTAGTCCATTCAAAGATTGCCCACAGTGGTGTACAAATTATAAAATAAATATTAAATTCCAATAGAAACAAGCAAAAACGAAACAATTAGAATTATAGAACGCACCAAAGAACAAAACCTGCAGATGATCTCAACTGATAAATAACATCCAGGACATACGTGACTTCCTTCTCCAGATCCTTATCCCACTAAAGCACCGCTCAATTGAGAGCACTTTTATAACTACAGCAATATTAACAATGATTTGCATGGATATAGTGCCTCCTCTTCCAAAAGGACCCCAATAGGCTTTATTTTCACTCTAACATTCAGAAGCATTTTATTCAGGCACCTCAGGAGTAGAATGTCTGGTTATCAATGTTGATACTTGACATTTTACATTTAAATACCTTCCGGAAAGAGGGAAGAAGAAGCACTGTTGTTATTATTTTACAATTACTGTTGACAGAGAATGCTTTAACTGGTCATTATCAGATACTCTGCATGACTTAAAACTATCATAAACAGGAATGCTTAGAATGCTATACTATGCCTGATGATAAAAAACAAATCCATTAGGGCAATACTAATTTGAGTGGAATAAGTTATAATACTATACTGTAGTGCAGTGGCAGGCAATTTAGGTCTTTGTGAACTGCCAACAGGTCTGGTTTTCAGGATATCTGCAATAAATCTGTTATCATATGCATTTGCCTACATTTTGTGCAAGATATGAGTTCATTTGCATATTTTGGCTACCCTGAAAATCTGATCGGTTGGCAACCCTTGAGGTCTGGCTTTGCCCACCGCTACTATAGCATCTCATGTGTGCATCATAGCGCTATGTTTCCAATGCATGCTATCTCCTTCTGCTTCTTGCCCCCTACCAAAACTCCATTCAGGCCTGCCATAGAGGATGCACCCTATAGGTTTTCATTCTCCTCTTAGATCCCATGCCAGGTTTGCAGGTGGAGCCAAGAGCTGTGGCAGTCATATTAGAACAGGTTGTGAGGATGCATCTAAAATAATACCTTCCCTTTTTGCAGTGGCAATAATTAGCCTACATCTAGAGCAGTGGTTCTCGACCTTTATTTGGCCGGGACACACCTGACAGGTGGTTCTCACATGCGTGACACACTGAACCTGTGACCGTCTCGAGGCAAAATGTTAATATGCATTCTGCATCCTCAGGAACCCCCTCGACCCCCAAAAATGGGTGCAGAGCAGAACTAGGGCATTATCCATACAACTCACCATATAAAAAAAAGATATTCTGGTTCTGATGACATCTCGGTAAAAGCAAAACAAACTCCCTTTATTTGCAGGCACAATACCCCTCTTATGAAAAGAGAGTAATTTACCACTAATGCATGTCCTATTGAGAAAACATAACAAATAAGATTGATACAAATGCCTACATGCTAGTAAAATACCTCACCTCAGTCACTCACCCAGAACTGACCTTCACCACTAATTATAAATATGGAGACAAACAGGAATGGAAAACCAAAACAACCGCTCTGCATGCAGTGCAAACCTGGAGAAATGGAAAGAGAAATATAGCACCTAACACAGTCCTACCCATAAAGATTCGATTGTGCATTTAGTCTCATGCAGGATGTTTATCCTGTTGGACTCTGTGCCATCCTGGACATAAAGCGCTACACCGCCTCCCAGGTGCTCCTCTCTGTCATTGCGATATAATTTGTACCCTGTTATAGCACTGTTACACCCCTAGCCGGGGAAAGACCAGCGGCCAGGACTCCCTACCTCTTTCCACGCGGCGGCGCAGGCGTGTCCTCCGGCACGGCAGATAGCCGCGGTCTACAACATGGCTCCCTCGGCGTCAAGACGGCAGCGTCGGGGAGATCATCAAAAACCCTATTGCCTTAGCAATAGGGTTCCAGAGTGGTTGCTACTGGTGCTTCTCTGTGTTGCCTGCCCTGACCTTTGATCGGATTTGGACCTGCTTTGCCTGTTGCCTGCCTTGACCCTTGCTCGGACCTGGACCTGCTTTGCCTGCCGCCTGCCTTGACCCTTGCTCGGACCTGGACTTGTTTTGCCTGCCGCCTGCCTTGACCCTTGCTCGGACCTGGACTTGTTTTGCCTGCCGCCTGCCTTGACCTTTGATCGGACTTGGACCTGCTTTACCTGCCGCCTGCCTTGACCATTGTTTGGATCTGGACTTACGTCTGCCTGCTACCTATCCTGACCTCTGGTAGGACTTGGACTCGAGCTGCTGGGACTCCGCTACTCCCCCTTCCGGAGAAGAACCCATCGGGCTGCGGCCTTGGTGAGTACCCTCTGGACCAAGGGTCCACATTCTGGTTACCTCAGTGCGGAACAAGCACTGTCCCATTGGTTGTCCTCCTTCCACCAAGTCTCTGAGATGCCAATTAAGTCTATGTCATCATTCACTGCTATACATTCTAATTCTCCCATCTTACTTCTTAGGCTTCTGGCATTAGCATACAAACATTTCAAGGTTTGTTTATTGTTTCTATTAACATTCTACTTTTCAGTTGTCAGAGATAATTTGGAATCTTTTAGCTCAGGTGACTCTTTACTTTTAGGCACATGGACTACTTTTCCTATTATTGGAACCTCACTGTCGGGATACCCTAATTCTAATGCTTCATTAGTATCCTTCGAAGATACCTCCTTCCCAACCACGTGATGCTGAGCGACTGTCAGCTTTCCCCCTTGTTCTAGTTTAAAAGATGCTCTGTCTCCTTTTTAAAGTTTAGCATCAGCAGCCTGATTCCACCCTGGGTAAAGTAGAGCTCATCCCTTTGGAAAAGACTCCTCCTTCCCCAAAAGGTTCCCCAGTTCCTTTAAAAAATGAATCCCTCTTCCCTGCACCATCGTCTCATCCTCGCATTGAGACTCCGGAGCTCTGCCTGCCTCTGGTGACCTGCGCGTGGAACAGGGAGCATTTCAGAGAATGCCACCCTGGAGGTTCTGGATTTAAGCTTCCTACCTAAGAGCCTAAATTTGGCTTCCAGAACCTCCCTTTCCATATTTTGATGCAGCTGGTAATCCAGATAGTTCCAAAGAGGTCATCTTGAATTTCTTTTGACAAAGGTGCTGATTGAGATCCTGAATGTCCAGAATTGGGCATAGGCTTCCAGACTTCTTGGGAATTAGGAAATACTGGGAGTAAAGGTGGGAAGAAGAAAAAATTTCATTTCATTTTTTGTTTCGTTTTGGGGGGATTGGTTTTCCATGAATTTCATTTCATCTAATGTTTACTTTGTTTACAAAAATGAAATAAATATACCCCCCCCCCCCAAAAAAAAAAAACAAAAACGAACAAAAAAAAGAACTAGGTTCCTGAGACCTTCCATGCCCCCTAGTCATCCCTTCCAAAAATGCCTGAAAAATGCTGGGGCCAGGATCCTCCCTGGCCCCCACCTCAGCCTAGAACCTAAGCTAGGCCCAGGCTTCAAGGACTAGACCAGATGCCTGGACCTCAGCCTAGGCCAGGGCCCAACAACAAGGTCCATTCTGGACACTGGTCCTGAAGCTGAGGCCCACACCTGAGGCCGGGTCCCGACGCCTGGGCCTCGGCCTAGATACAGGCTCAGCCTAGGCCAGGGCCCAACAACAAGGTCCATTCTGGACACTGGTCCGGAAGCTGAGGCCCACACCTGAGGCTGGGTCCCGATGCCTGGGCCTCGGCCTAGGTACAGGCTCAGCCTAGGCCAGGGCCCAACAACAAGGTCCATTCTGGACACTGGTCCGGAAGCTGAGGCCCACACCTGAGGCCGGGTCCCGACGCCTGGGCCTCGGCCTAGATACAGGCTCAGCCTAGGCCAGGGCCCAACAACAAGGCATATTCTGGACACTGGTCCTGAAGCTGAGGCCCAAACCTGAGACCGGGTCCCGATGCCTGGGCCCCGGCCTAGATCCAGGCTTGATGCTAGGGCCTGACCTATATTTCAGGTCCCAATGCCTGGCCCTCAGCCTAGGCCAGGGCCTGGGCCCATGCTTGATGCCACAGCCCGGTCCAGAGACCAGGTCCCGATGCCACTGCCTCGGTCTGGACCCATGTCCGATGCCGGGCCTTGACCTCAGAGGTCTTTGGTCCTGTCTTCTTTCTTTTTTCTTCATAAATGAAATGACACTGTCCATTTGGGAGGTGCTGGAATTAATTAACTCCCCATGCATCCTCCCCAGCACAGGACACCATTTTGATGAATGACAACTCATCAAAACTGGGTACTTGCCAGGTTCTTGTGGCCTGGATTGGCCTCTGTTGGAAACAGGATGCTGGGATTGATGGATCCTTGGTCTGACCCAGTGTGGCAATGTCTTATGTTCTAACTCCAGCACCTCCCAAGTGGATGGTGTTGGGCCTGGGTCTGGACCGAGATGCTGGTTCTCTGATGGAGCAGGTAAGGTTTTTTCAATTTTTGGGGTCTCAGCTGAGGCACCAGCATTGGGCTTGAGCCTCAGCCAAAGCCCCAGCATCTAAGCTGCAACTCCTGCGTCAGGTTGCAGCCTAGGCCTGAAGGATATAGTTTTTTGTTTTCAAAACAAAAAATGAAAACCAATGAAGCAAAATTAAACACAACAGGAAATTTCGTCTCAGTTCCTATTTTGTTTCTCCGAAATGTCCATCCCTAACTGGGAGTAGAGTCCTCGGCCATGCTTTGCGGGATGCACTTTCTGTATGGCTTTCTGTGCTGTATCTGCAGATGCAACTGGGGAAGGTGTGTGGGATCAGATGGCAGAAAAGCGTAATGAGGAATCACTCGTTGTTTGAAATTGAGACGATAACCATGTTGAACAATTTTCAGGACCCACTTATCCTGGAGTATTTGTGCCAGAGAGAGAAGCAACTGAATTCTGCCCCCCACCAAATGCAGTTTTGTGGGTACTGGGTGAATCCAAATCTTTGACCCGGTTTAGTTTGTGGCTGCTGTTGCATCTTCTGCTTGCGATGATCTCTAGTATGGCCCCTTGCTGGTGCTGGCCCTACATAGGAAGAGGTGGCAGGAGATGCTGCTGATAGGAGTAACAAGACATTCTGATGTAACAGAGATGCCTATAAGTGAGGTAAGATCTTCTGCTAAAGAGATGAGGCTCTTCTGCTGTGGATAGTGACTGAACCGCCATATTCTGCGCCTTAATTTGCAAAACTGTTTCCTGCAATTTTTCACCAAAAATGTTATCGCCAAGGCAGGGAAAGCCATCCCAGTTTTTCATGCACATCATTTTGAATGCCGCTCACTCGTAACCATGCCATGACAGCAAACAGTGCCAGTGGAAGGGTGTGCAGCTGCCCTAGGCGGTGACATCAACACAGCATCATGTGCTCTGTCTCTCTCTCTCTCTCTTTCTCTTCTCCAACTGGATCATCCCCTCCCAAAACTTGCAAATGCACCTTCACAGCTCCATCTGCATATGCAATCTCAACTGCTTCCCTGCACCCACCTTTCCAGCCTCCTTCCGTTTCAAAAATGCTGCCATCGCATTGGCCTACGGTGCCCCACCCACTTCTGGTGCCCTAGGCGGCCACCTAGTCTGCCAGCCCTCACGGCAAGCTTCAATGGATGCAGCTGAAGTACATGCTGTGGTGGCAAAAGACTCAAAGACAGAGCAAAGAATGGATCTTCTGATTTAAAAAGGGGCGCGGGGGAGATGTGGTCTTAAGATTCCGAACAAATGAAGGGCTTCAGCTATTGGACGCAATCATAAATGTATTGGACCATATAGGAACTGATGCTGAGTGATACGTGCTGTGAGCATGGTTCACTGGAAAACTTTCATGAAGAAGTTGTCTTGTGTGCGATGGTCTTTTCCTGCTGGAAAGAAGGACGGTCTTTTTAACTTTTCTTAAGGGCAGAGTCCATCACCAGAGTTGTGGGGGAAGCCGCACTGCTCCATAGCCTGGTGACTTCTTCATGTGAGACTTTAAGTTCAACTTTTGGGCAGTGGTGACACCCGAGTAAGGTGTTTCTCACATTTCCATCAACGCTATTTCCAATGACACATGTGTGGGTAAGGCTGATGGTTCAGCTAGTAGGTCCAAAATCTTTAGGATTCCCATGTTTTCCCCTCTGGGGGTCTGGATTCTTATGCATTATTAAATTAAGCACCTTGCCCTTCTTCTCTACAAACCTAGATAAGTCAAAACTTACCTGACTATGTAGAAAATATAATCTGTTTATCTTTCAAATATACTTGAAAGTTGTAGGCTAGATTTATGTATATTTTACATTGTGCATGCATATTTGATCGCGCATTATAAAATACATGAACATGAGCATGTGTGCTCCTATACATGAGTATAGGGGGGCGCACGTGTGCATTTTTTAAAGTTATCCTTCCTAGGTCTAGTACTACCTATCCCTCTGCAGGACATCAGAAAGCAATTCCAATAGCCGAGTTAAGATGGTGCATTCAAGCATTTCATCAATATTTGAGATCTTATATTATAAATTTCTCCTGATTCATTTCTTAGCACTGGATTAGTCATGTCAGTTCTCCTTACTGATATATCATCATCTAAAGAACCCAGTCGCTTTTCAACTGCCTTTAACTGCTATTGTCACAACACAGCAGTTATTTAGCACTCTGCATTAATCATTCGGGTTTTACTCTTCAAAATGATATAATAAACTTTGAAATGAATGCTTTAATGTGACATTTAATTTTGTGCTCAGAATCTGATATGGAAATTAAACTTTCCTTGTGCTTAACCTGAGTTTGGAAAGAAAACAAACAGGGTTGATATTCAAAAGGGCTTGACAGAACAAAATTTCTGAATATCCCCCTGCACCGAGAAGCTAAGTTTTAGTCAGTAGTTACCTGGCCGAAGCTTAACCAGACAAAAGAGGGGGAACGCTCATGAGCACCAGTGTAGTAGCGTAATAGTTCCTCTTCTTACCTCTTGTTGGAGGCAGCAAGATGGCTGCCTGAACACCTAGCTCCTTATAATCACTGGGGAAATTGTATGTAACATTCACTTTTTGTTCTTGCATTTTTGATACCAATTTGAAAAAACTGCCTTAAGAATATGTCTGGATTGAAGTCTAACAAAATTAAAGTGGCATTCGCATTAGCACCTGGAACTAAATGTTCCAAATATGATCCCCCTACTCCAGATAAGACCATGCCTGCTAAGGCCTCTGCAGTGTCCAGTCCCATGCTTGCTGAATTACAGCTCTGGAAAAGGACAATTTGCCTGAATGCTGAAATGACATGTGCTGTGATGCTGGGGTTTCCTGGCTTGTTGACCAGTGTGGTTAATTTTCAGGTTCAACATGGACTCACTTAAGAATCAGGTGGATAAGTGTGAAAGTGCTCTCGTGCAGCTTCCATCTGTTTCCACCAAGAGACGGGACGTAGAAGATCTTGCAAACCGAAATTGCTGCGATAATATTACAAAGTTAAATATTAACTTTGTAATATTATCTATAATAATAAATTAAATATAATTATTGTAGATAATACTGTTATTAATAACACTGTGATAATAACAGTTATTAATACTGTTATTAATATTGTTATTAATACAATAATAAATATATAATATTATATTATCTATAATAATAAATATTATATATTTATTATTGATTTTAACTTTGTAACCACAGAGGTTACAAAGTTAAAATCAATAATAAAGAATCCCCTCGCTACAATTCCTCACAAGGAGTTCCTCAAGGCTCCTCACTATCCCCAACTCAACATATACCTTCTTCCTCTATGCCAACTGTTAACTAACCTACAACTAACACATTTCTTATACGCTGACGACGTTCAAATTCTGATACCCATCAAAGAATGTATCACAAAAACCCTCAAATACTGGGAAAACTGCCTCCAAGAGATCAACGAACTCCTCGCAAACCTAAACCTGATTCTAAACTCGGCCAAAACGGAACTCCTTCTCATCACCCCCGAAAACAGTAACTCCCCACAAATTGCTCCAATTAACACCATTGTGACACAAGCTAGAGACCTAGGGGTAGGATTAGACAAACACTTGAATCTAAAAACTTTCATTAACAATACAACCAAGAACGGTTTCTACAAGCTGCAGGTAATCAAAAGAATGAAGCCACTCTTACATTTGCATGACTTGAGAACAGTCCTACAATCTGTAATATTCTCCAAGATAGATTATTGCAACTCTATCTTGCTAGGTCTCCCGTCCTCATCCATCAAACCACTTCAGATGCTCCAGAATGCGGCAGCCAGAATCCTGACAAATTCCAGAAGAAGAGACTACATCTCTCCCATTCTAATTAATCTACACTGGCTGCCAATACACTACAGAATCCTACATAAGTCCTTCACCATCATCCATAAATTCATCCACTCCCAAACCCCTCTCAACCTCCAAATCCCCCTCAGTCTACATACATCATCCAGACCCATCAGAGAAGCCTAGAAAGGATCCCTGATTGTTCCCCCAACTAAATCTACACTCCATATTACACTCAGAAACCGGGCCTTCTCTACAGCGGGCCCTGCTCTTTGGAATACCTTACCACCTGATCTTAGACTTGAACCTTGCTTATTGACATTCAGAAAAAGGCTTAAGACTTGGCTTTTTAAACAAGCCTTTCCCGAGTCTAATACCCAGGGGAGACCCTACCACAATCAAGCCGCTCCCGAGTCTGATATCCATTGAGAGACCTCTCTGCACAATGTAAATAATATCCACAAAGAGACATTACTGCACA
The DNA here is from genome assembly GCF_901001135.1 of Rhinatrema bivittatum. NCBI lineage: Eukaryota > Metazoa > Chordata > Amphibia > Gymnophiona > Rhinatrematidae > Rhinatrema > Rhinatrema bivittatum. The sequence continues at coordinate 802,968,590 of NC_042616.1, read as the reverse complement.
ATGTAAATAATCCACCTCTGTAAAGATTATATTATTCTTGTCTATTCTTGTCTCCTTCCTCCCCCAGTTTCATCAACCCTGTTATAATGTAACTTTTTCGCTTCCTCTGCACTGGTTAAAAGAACAAAGTTATTGCACCCCCTGTTATTTGTAAACCAGGATGATATGATTGTATCATGAATGCCGGTATAGAAAAGCTTTAAATAAATAAAATAAATAAATATTCTCATAATGGGGATTCCCAATAGGCAGGGAAGTTAAGGATATACTGACTTACTTATGTAGCCATTCCCCTGTTTCAGCGCCTTATCCTAGACTGGGGATGCCATGGGTCTGGGGTCAGGTCCGGACGGGGAGGAAGCTTTCTCTTCCAGGGTGTGTCCTACCACCACAATTGAATTCAAAACTCTCCAGGAGATGCTGAATAGTGAAAAAACCGAAAGCAGGGAAGCAAAAATCAGAACGAGAGGAGGAAACCCAGAGGAAAAAAAGGATCCCTCCATCCCTTAGAAAGGCAAAAAGAAGTTAAACTGGAATGGGGATAAAAACAACTCTTGAGTCTGTAATAGGTGTACAAAAGAAATAGTCTTTACTGTAATTTAAAGAGGATGATCCAGGCCACAATACCCACCCAAAAGTATTAGTCAGTCTTCTCTTGAGACCCCTTAAGCACCACTATTCCTCCCCAGAATCCTGGGGAGATCCAAACTTCTCACTAGTGACTGAAATCCTGGGGGGGGGGGGATCCTCTATGCAGTGTTTATTAGGCAGTTTAACCAGTTACTGAATCTCCAATGAAGACGCCTTGACTAAATTCTAACAGTGCTTATTCCAACAGGTAATCAAAACATATAACTTACTGGTTGCAGTCTTGCAAGGAAGGGAAGAGGAGAGGCTGATCTCAGGTTCAGAGCACTGACTCTGGAGTTGAAATAGCTGTTTCAGGAATTGTACTTAAGTAAACCTATTGTGTGCACTTATTGTATGTGTGCCTAGGTAAAAGGGAAATGCATTCCTAAGGAGTAGGAGAGATGAAAGACTGCTTTGCTCCAACGTGCAAACTGAAAAAGTTTCAGCAGGTATGAACCAGTATCTAAGCCAATAGGAAGTGCCCAGAATCAATTGGAGCTAGAAACATGTGACCATAAAGGACTTACGGCCACAAGACTATAGAATGATAGGGGCTTGAAATCGTTCTGTGACATCACACTCGCTTACAAGCAGGAATAGAACAACTTTATACATAATCAACAAACAACAAATCTGCTTACAGTTATGGGGGCAGAATACTCCTCCAACAACTTGCTTGAGATCCTTGGGAATCTCCATGTGCTCTAGAGATGTGCATTTGTTTAAAACGAAACTGCAAAATGTGACAAATAAGGTTAATTTGTTTCATTCGGGGGCCTCGAAATGAATCGGGGACACTCCCAAATGAAACAAATATTATTTGTTTCATTTTAAACAAATGATTTATTTTAAACAAATGATTTGATTCATGGGCCTATGCCACGGCCCATGAAGCTGGGCCGTGGCATAGGCCCAAGCACAATGCCAGGGTCTCGGCAGAGACATGGACTGATGGTGGGGTCTTGGCCGGGACCCCCGAAAATTAACAAAAAAAACCCCTTATTCGTCGGGTGTCCAACAAAGGTTAGGTCCCGATGCCAGGGCCTAGGCCTGGACCCAGGCCCGATGCCAAGACCCAACCTGAAAGACAGGTCCCAACTCCGGGGCCTAGCCTTAGGCCATGGTCGGGATCCAGGTCCAACACTGAGACCCGACCCAGAAGCCGGGTCCCAATTCCAGGGCCTTGGTCCAGACCCAGGCCTGACGCTGTAATCTGGCCCAGAGGCTGGGTCCCAATGCCAGAGAATCAGCCCAAATCCAGGTCCGATGCCACAAACCAACCCAGAGGCCGGGTCCCAACACTGGGACCTCAGCCTAGGCCAGTGCCCGGACCCAGGCCTGATAACGCAACCCAACCCAGAGGCCAGGTCCCAATGCTGGGGCCTAGGCCGGGACCCGGGCCTGACTCCGAGATCTCAGCTAGGATGCCAGGTCCCGATGCCTGGGCCTTGGCCCAGGATCAGGCCCAGTCCTGGGAACATCTTCTTGGTCATCTTTGTTCTTTGGCACTTGCAAAGCAAATATCGCCATATGCTGGGTCATGCCAGAGTTAATTAACTCCAGTGAATTCACCCCAGCAGACGGCAACATTTTCATATACGGCAATGTGTTTACGGCATTAGGTCTTTGGCCTAGGCCTAGGCCGAAATCGGCAGATCCCCACTGGACCAGGTAAGTGGGGGCCGGGCAGGGGATCCTGACCCTGGCATTTTTTCATTTTCATTTTTTTGACTGTTTTTAGAGGGTTTTTTTTTCTCACAAATGAAAATGAATCACACAATCTACGAACTGAAATTCGTGGAAAAGCCTCCCAAAAACGAGCCAAAAATGAAAACCAATTTTTTTCTTCTTCAAATCCCTAATCTGCTCTCCTCACCAACTTTTCAGCCTTTCCTTCCCAGTATAGACCTGAGCATGCTACAGGGGATTATATAACCTATATGCCATACCCCCAAAAAGGTGGGATTAAAGCAATCGTAGAAATTCTAAAATACAAAACCCTTCCTACTATCCCTAGCTAGAAAATCACTGTGACTGGCAAAGCCCGGTCACTCTTACTTTTATCCCAAAATGCCTCAATATGACTTTCGATCCCCTGCTAGAGATAGAATGTGAACACCGCATCCACTCCAACAAGCTAAGTTTCCATGGCCTATTGTAGCTAAGCTGCTGCATTATGCACAGATTCTGGCTATTCTCATTACTGCGAGAATGAGGAAATCAATCCAATAGGATGGCATGAAACCCTTGTTTGTGCCCCATTTGGCTAAATGTATAGCACAACTTCAGTAGATATTTTTAAATCTTGGTTCACAGGTCAATTAAATTGGGCCTAGATTTGGTCTGCTCTATCCCACGCAAATGCAGGTCACTCACAATAACGTTACCGAGACCTAAAGCTCTCCAGATGTTTCAAAAGGTTTTTGGACATTTTATGACTTTCTTCTCAGATGATCACTTGAGAAACCTGCTGCATTCTGCATTTTACCTTTTGCTTTGTCCTCACCAGAGATGCTGGAGTTTTACTGCAACTATGTTTAAAACCCAGTGCCGCTGTGACTCTCTCAATGCTGAAATGCTACCTTTTCTCATTTTTCTGATTTTTTGTTGATCCCATAACCAGCAACTTGACTTTCACTTAATTGTCCATTTGGGCTAGACGTCTTATCGTTGCGATAACTTAATTTGTGTGATTACATTGTGCCTGGTTTTTTGTGTGCTTTGATCGTTTCTTCTTCACACCACTGGTTACATGGCTGGGTATATTTAGCTGTAGTTTTTTTCTCCTAGGTATGTTTGAATGCTATTATAGGTAATATGTGCTAGGGTTATAAGGTGGCCATTCCTTTTGTGTCACGAGACCAGACCGCATTTGTTGGTCAGTTGTCTTTAACTTTTGACTGCTGTGTTGTTAATATTTTTCTCTTTCAGATTTGTTGATTTGTTTTCAGAGGAAGGAATTTTGCAGTATGAAACCCTATTATGAATGTGTTGTTTATTCCTCGCATTTCCTTTGCAGGTACCAGGGCTGGTTCGGCATCTTGATTTTACTGTTAACTTAATTGGCTCAATGGCTTTCAAAAATGACTTAAAAGTGTTTTGCTGAATGTAGTCTTAATCATTTTATTAAAAGGAAAAAAACCTCAATTATTGCACATTTTTCCTTTGCATCTTACACCAGCTGAGTCTCTTAAACTTAAAAAAGATTGCGTGGGTGAATTAGTTTTTGCCCCTGCTATTAAGAAAACAAGGAGGGATTGATTTTATTCAGTAGATATCTTGACAATCAAGTGTTAGCTTCTGCTGCAGATCTTTGCCTCTGTTTCCTTCTGTGGATGATATTGGTGTTATAAACAAAAGTTACAAAAAAAAATTCTGTTAAATGTTTATGCCCGGAATGCAGACGTTGTTACGATCAGTGGACTGTGGGCTATTTTTGCAGCCCGCCTCTCTCATCCCCTGGCTAGCCGAGCGGGTGTGCTGCGTTCTGACGTGGGGGTGGCTGTCTGTGTGTTGCACCCCTGCCCACAGTGGAGGTGCGACCAGATCCAGGTCTGACGCGTGGCTTCCCAACATCGGGGGAAGCCGTGTTCCAGGATGCTCGGGCCTGCCAGGCATCAAGTGCTTTGCAGCTGTCTCTTTCTCGCCGACAGCCTTCCTCCATTGCTGCTCCCCAGGCCTCCTCTTAAAGGGCCAATGGCAGGGGATTCAGCACAGACGCCTCCTGATGACATTAGCAGCTCTGCTCTGTAAAAGGGCTCTTCAGATGCTCCAGCCTTGCCTTCGCAATAGGTCAAACTCCTTGGAGTAGCTGTTTGTCACACTATTCCTGGTCCCTGATCCTGCTTCTGTTCCCGTGCCTTTGGTTCCTGATCCTGCTTCCTCAGAGTTCCCGCGTCTTCGTCTTGTGGTCCCTTATCTGCCTTTGGTGCTTCCTTGTTGTTCCATCCTGCCTTTCTCATTCTGGATTGACTCCTTGACTTGACCTCGGCTTGGACCCGGCTTCATCTTCTTTTGGATTCCTGGCTTGACTTAGGACCTCCTTTGATCTTGTTGGATTGCTGCTCACCCTGATCTCAGCTTGTTCTCATCTCTGCTGTCTGCTGCCTGCCCAGACCTTTGCTTGGACTGACCTTGTCTTCTTCTTGCTGGCCTACTTCTTCTGCGATGGATTCTTTCCCGCACAGAGGCCCGTGTCTAAGTCCAGCTGGCCTCGGCACCCCAGGTCGGTATTGGTGAAGTTCCTGTTGGGCCTCTGCTCCAGCCAGCTCTGCCTGCCGATGGTGAGGACCTGCAGGGCTCCTCCCTGCGGGTAGCACCAACCTCACCTTGGTCCAAGAGTCCACACCTGCAACAGATGTGCCAAAGCTTTTTCATGGCTTATCAACAGCTCTTATTGAAAATACTGAAATTTCTGTGATGGTTGGAAGTGATTTTAATCAATAGTTAGATAAATATCTTAATAAGAAATTTCTTTGCAGGAGTAAGTCTTCAACTTCACAATATGATATTCTGCTTTGGCCTGGTTGATTCCTGGGGACTTTTTCATCCCGCAGATAAGGACTACATTTATTTCTTTCTCCCACATTAATCATACTATAGGACTGACTACTTTTTAGCTTCTAAAATTATTCTCCTGGCAACGCTTTCAGCTCAGATTTATCCTAGTACATGTTGGACCATGTACTCATTTCTCTAACAATCCAAGGGTCATCTTCCTCAACTCTCTTAGAAGTGCCTCCTAGAAATTTAATACTGACCTTCCAGAGGATAATGCCTTTATTAAACAGATCCACTCTTCAATAGATGATTTTTATTAAATAATCAAATTATAATGATGTCTCTATTTGTACTCTCTGTAGGAGGCTTTCAAAGTTTCATAAAGGGGACAATTCATTCTAGAGCTCAAGTGACACAAACAATGTTATTATATAATTTGTATGACCATTATATTCTTAGATGCTGACTGCATATTGATATTTGGGAGACAGTGATAGGATCCTGTCATACCTTGGCTCATGGAACTTCATTGGTTGCCTGAAAATTTCCAGCTGGAGTTTAAAGTTTTTGTGCTCGTTTTTAAAGTTCTAAAATTAAATGGACCTTTTTATCTAGCTGAATTGTTACATCAGTATATCTCAATGCACAATTTGCGCTCTACTGATAAGGGTTTGTTAATGATCCCTTCTCCTCATTTGCTCGATTGCAGGAAACATGAGATAGGTCAATCATGGTGGTTGGGCCTACCCTGTGGAATGCCCTTCCCAAAGCATTACATGCTTGGGGGATATATAAGTGTTTAGGAAGCTTCATAAGGCTCATTTGTTTAAGCAGGTCTTCTCACATGGGACTTAATATACTTTCGTTTGTGCAATTTTTAATGCTATTTTAATGTTTTATATATTGTGTTTTACTTATTTTAAACCGCTTAATACATTTTTGTAATAAGCAGTATAGAATCATTATTCAATAAATAAATAAATAAACATATTGTATATGCCTTAGATATGAGCTTAGGTGTCATAGGATATAATCAGAGGTCATTTATTATCACTTTTCCACGTTTTTTAAAAGTTTTTTTCATTTTGCAATTTAAAAGACACTTATCTGGAGAGCAGATCTTCACTAGCTCAAAGCTATAAATGTGATTGTCAACACGAGGTGTGTCCCAACGTTGATTCAGTGTTTTGAAATAGAAATTTCTGCTTTGGGATGTTAGAATCATCTCTTGGTGCTAAGGTTTTCGAGGATAAATGTCATCGCACTTTGTCATCACTCTGTCATCGCCTTGAGTGCTCCTAAAAATAAAATGTCATTTGTGTGACAATAATGTACTAATAAAAACACTTGAGCATAATTGTACAGAAAGATGCTACATAAGTAATGGAGAAAACATCAATGAGTTCACCTATAAACTTGTCAGACTAAATCACAAAATATATTGCTCCATAGTTTCTACAAATGGCTCCCTATTAGAAGTGCTGGCTACTTCTGTAGATGGGTTTCTCCAACTCTTTGTTCAGTCTGTTCCATCTTACGTAAGAGATACTTCACATACATTAAGAAAACTTTCAGATCTGCAGGATCTTCCTGAAAATTCCTTTCGTGTAACATTGGATGTGATTCCATTCTCCATCCTGCATTTTTCCCTTCTTTGATTGGTTCTTATAAATCATGTGATTTTGAACCTTTGGGCTATTTGATTGTTTACATCTTTTTGGCACAATTTTCAAGTTTGGTATAATGGACTGTTAATATGGTGCTCCTTTGTAAAAGCTTTATGAACTTATGGGAATGTTCCTTTTGAGCGTGTAAATTTCATACTTATGTACCCTTTGGTTCTGCTGTAGCTGCCTTTTGTAATGTCCTCTTTAATCCTTAATGTTTATGTTTTTAGAATTGAGGCTTCTCTGCCCTTGGTCTTCCTCTACAGTGAAACATGGGTCCATATTGAGGGACTCACTCCTTTGCAAGTTGTAATTTGGCAAACTCTGAATAAAATTCTAATTATAGAGGAATGAGTTGAAGAATATTTTTGGAGGGCATTTTTAAACACATAAAAGCGAATTTTAAAAGCCCTACATGCGCCGAAGCCAAGAGATATGTGCAGAAGTTGGGCCGAGGCGCACCGCATGGATTTTAAAACGTGCACGAGCACACGTGTATCTCCCCGTGCGTGACAAAACTATTTTACAAAAAAGTTGCAGGGCGTGGACATGGGCATTCCAGGAATTATGAATGAAACCACCAGTGCCGCCAGGGTCCTTATCTGTGTTTTAGGGTTCAAAGGTTAAAAGGGAGGCTTATTAACTAGGGGGGATAGGAAGTCCCATTCTTTAAGTGGGTGAACTGGGAATGGACTGGGGAAACTGGTATTGCATTGGCACATGTATCTATCAAAATGTCCCCACTTACGTGGTAGAGACGGAATTTCCGCACACATCCATAGGTCCAGCTTTGTTCCATGCAATCCAGCGAATTTTATACAGACAAGTGCATTTGAATGAACTTTAACCTTTCACAATGGTCGGAAATACATGAGCTCATGAGCCCTGTTCATGTGCTCCGGCGGATATCGTATTTACAACTGCGTTTAAAAGAAGGTGGTGTTCGCTATAGCGAATAGATAAGCAGAAAGCACTTTTTAAGAATATTTTACATTACGCATGTATATCTCAGCTAATCGTTGACTGGCGTGATTACCTTTAAAGATTCTCCTATACAGTTGCCCCTGAGGCAGCTCTATTTAAGAGCGAAACTCGGCCAGAGTCGGGCACATATTTTATGAGACTAAAGGTCTCTTTTTACACCAATCTTGTTTCCCTTGGTCACTAGATAGCCATCCTGGATCGGCTTCTGATTTGTTTTTTGGGTACAACCACATTTGGTAAGTTCATCATCATCAAGCATTCAGTCGACTTAGTTGCCCTGCTACCTTTAGTGAATGTTTTCAAACAGAGCATCAACAGTTTGTTTTTTTTTGATAAGCCCAAGTCTGCATGGATCTTCTTTTACCTTGCCACTTTAAAATGCTTCTGGGGATATAAGAAAATCATGAGCTCTTGGCAGCGTTTTAGTAACAGACAGCTTTCAGTCAACCATCAACTATAGTAGATCAAATTAAATAAGCCCCACTTCCTTAAATTTCCTCTCTTATTCCATTTTTCCTATCTAGGATACCATATGCAAATTTATTCACCACTCATTGAACAAGGGGTAAATCCCTATTCAAGACTAGGGGGCCGTATGCCAGTTTAGAAATTCTGAGCAAAGATCGATCACTTGTTCCAAGAGCAGCGAAACAATTACTAGCAATCAGATGGAGGACAGCGACCCAACCAGCAGCATGGTGGGGCAGGGGGAGGAGGCGGGGAGAGGAGGGGGCAGGAGTTCCATCACCTCTCTGCTCTGGAAGGCCAGGTCAAAGAGTGCAATGGCGTCTGCTCGAGTAAATGCTGCTTCTACCATGTACGTGGGAGGAGTTTAAAAGGGTTGCACGCCAACGCCATTGCCCATTTTACCAGTTTGCTCCCAGTTTAAAGGATAGGACTTCCAAGCCCCTCCTAGTTTAATAGCCTTTCTTCCCCCCTGGTTTTTGTATTTGCCTTCAGGGACTGATGGAGAAAATGGAGAGAAGGGGAAGCTGGAGCACATCAGTTATAAGTACAATACAGAAGGGAACTATTATGCATTAGTTAAGTTATGGCAGGTGGTACTTGATTAAGCTGATATTAAAATATGACTGAGCACCTCGATTTAGGCCCATAAGTTAGGTGCCCATTTTCAGCTTTGGCACTTACATCTTGGTCTGAAAATAAGTGCCTAACTTAAACTTTAGATGGCTAAACCTGATGCCCTAAATTTAGGACAGCTATTTACTCCCTTAAGTTAGAGCTGGAAATCAGAGCTGAGTCTCTATCTTCATTCCTTATACCTGGCCTTGCCCATGGTCCCACCTACTTTTAGGACCCTTAATTTAGGTGCTCAGCAAGAGAAATGTTTTCATGTGGGGAAATCTAGCTTCACCAGCTCCTAAAGAGTTTAAATATCAGCAAATAGCCACAATGTCTTTTTGTTTTTGACATTTTAATAGTTTTATTCTACTGTATTTATTAGTCCTTATGGGCAATGTTCTCCTCCTTCGGTAATGAGTGTTGCGATCCTGCTCGCGGCCTGGCCCGACCTCCGATGTTGTTTTGCCGGCACGGCAGGAGCCGTGCCGGGGTTCCCCACAGTGACAGGAGGCTGCCATCGTGCCAGCGCGGCAGGAGCTGCGCCGGGGCTCTCTCCGGCAGCCGGTGCCATGCTGCTTCCTCCTGAGCGGCTCGGAGGCCACCGCCCCGCTCCTTACATGACTGGAGCCGTGTTGTTGCTCTCTATGTGGCCCGGAGGCCACCGTCTCTCTCCTCATGCGGCTGGAACTGCACTGCTGCCCTCATGTGGCCCGGAGGCTGCCAACCTACCTCGGGCCCTCCATGGGGAGAGGGCCTGCATCCCCACCCTCGCCCGGAGCCTGGAGCCGCCAGTGATGCTCCTTCAGCTCCTTCAGCTCAGTGTGCTGCAGCAGTCAAAAAAGCAAATAAAATGTTAGGAATTATTAGGAAGGGAATGGTTAATAAAACGGAAAATGTCATAATGCCTCTGTATCACTCCATGGTGAGACCACACCTTGAATACTGTGTACAATTCTGGTCGCCGTATCTCAAAAAAGATATAATTGTGATGGAGAAGGTACAGAGAAGGGCAACCAAAATGATAAAGGGGATGGAACAGCTCCCCTATGAGGAAAGGCTGAAGAGGTTAGGGCTGTTCAGCTTGGAGAAGAGACGGCTGAGGGGGGATATCATAGAGGTCTTTAAGATCATGAGAGGTCTTGAACGAGTAGAAGTGAATCGGTTATTTACACTTTCGAATAATAGAAGGACTAGGGGGCATTCCATGAAGTTAGCATGGGGCACATTTAAGACTAATCGGAGAAAATTCTTTTTCACTCAACGCACAATAAATCTCTGGAATTTGTTGCCAGAGGATGTGGTTAGTGCAGTTAGTGTAGCTGGGTTCAAAAAAGGTTTGGATAAGTTCTTGGAAGAGAAGTCCATTAACTGCTATTAATCAAGTTTACTTAGGGAATAGTCACTGCTATTAATTGCATCAGTAGCATGGGATCTTCTAGGTGTTTGGGTAATTGCCAGGTTCTTGTGGCCTGGTTTGGCCTCTGTTGGAAACAGGATGCTGGGCTTGATGGACCCTTGGTCTGACCCAGCATGGCAATTTCTTATGTTCTTATGTTCTTAAGGAGTCGTCCCTGTTGCCGGGGCCTGCTGTGAGGCCTAGTTCCAGCTTCTGCTTCAGCTCTGCAGTCTTCCGTGCAGCAGAGCCACTGTCCAGGGTCCTGCACTGCTTCCTGCTTCCTCTCCTTAGGGCCGGGCCCGCGTCTTTCAGCCTGAGTTAAAAGGCCAGGAGGGAGTGGTTCCTCTGGTCCCACCTGCAAGCTCTGCCTTGGGTGTTTCCTGCTTCACCCTATAAAAGGGTTCTTCAGTCTTTCCAGATTTGTCTTTGCAAGGAGTATGTTCTCTCTTGGACTTTCTGCTCTCTGCTCCTACATGGCATTTCTGTATCTTCGTGGGATCCTTTGTCATCTTGTTCCTGGTCTCTTCCTTGGACGTTCTTTGTCTTGTCTTCTGCTCTAGTCCTGATGTTCCGTCCCAGCCTTAATGTCTTCCAGCCGTGATGTCCGTTCCAGCCCTGATGTCTTTCAGTCCTGATGTTCCTTGGCCTAGTCCTTGTTTGATGTTCATCTCGTAAGATGTCCAAGGCTTCATCGGATTCCACCCAGCGTGATCCATGACCAGCCCATCTGGGTTGGTAGGACGCGCAGCGGCCCAGTGGTCCATGACCACCTCCGCTGGGGTATATAGAGTGCTGGTCGGTCTTCTCCATCTTCGGAGCGAAGGATCTCCACGTCTGTCTGTCACCTCCTAGGTTGGAGTTTTCAGGACGTCTGTTTCATCCGTCCCAGCTGCCCTTCGTTGAGTGTCCGAGGAGTTCGTCCTGATGTCCAGGATTTCCACCTGGAGGACATCTTGTATATAGTTCTCCGATGCTGTGGACTCCAGCTACACCTAGCCCCCATCAGGCAGTACTACAGTGGATAGCCTGCGGGTCTTTCTGGCCATTGCAGCCTCCTTCCCAGCTGTGGGTATTAGCGCTCTATCCGGAGTCTTCTACACCCCAAATTTTATTGATGATTTTAGTTGCCTTGCCTTGCCAGAATTCATGTCTTGCCTTGCCAGAGTTCATGTCTTCGTCTGAACTAGAGTCTATGTCTTCGTCCACGTCTGACCTTCATCCACGTCTGACCTTCGTCCACGTCTGACCTTCGTCCACGTCTGACCTTCGTCCATGTCTGACCTTCATCCATGTTTGCCCTTCGTCCAAGCCTGTTCTTGGTCCTTGTCCATCTCTGTCTCTTTGCCGGCCTGCCGCCTCTGCTGCTCCTTGCAGCGAGTCCATAAGGGCTGGGAATGGTCGGAGGACCATTCAGAGACCACCATTGCATTGGTGGTCTCACGGAGGCTTGCAGGTCCAGTAGAGGTCCCCGGGTTCCAGCCTAGGATCGTCTCATTGCAAGGGCACACATATTGTCCCACGCTGGTGAGCGCCCCCTAGTACTCTCCCCCATCGCAGTGCTACACTGAGCAATTGAGAAGGATGGACTAGAAAAAAATTACAAACAAATAACTAAATAGATCAGATTTATAAGACTTGCTTGCCCTCTGATAAAAACCAGGTTGTCCGTGACCCTCCCTTCTGCTAGATTCAAGAATCTGTTTAGTATAGTTGGAAATGGAATATCATAAATGGAATAGAAGCCTATTTAGCCCTTCTTCATAAGGGAGCCATTCCATCTCCTTTATAATTTTGGTCACCCTTCTCTATACTTTCTTTACATCTGCTTTATCTTTTTTCTTTTTTTGAGATGGGGCGCCAGCACATTAGTCAAGGTGCAGTGTCACCATGGAGCTATACGAGGGCATAATGTTATTTTCAGTTTCCTTCTCCAGTCCTTTCCAGCTTTAGATGCACAGTTCCCCAGTCTGGCAAGCTCCTTCTGCAGTTCCTCACAGTCTACCTATGTTTGAACTACTTTAAAATGTTTGTATTTTCTGAAAATTTGATCCCTTCACTCCTTGTTCCTTTTTCCAGATATTAATGAATAAGTTAAAGAACACTGATCCCAGTACAGATCCCTGAGGCATTCCACTGTTTACTTCTTTCCATTGGGAGAACTGACTATTTAGTCCTACTCTTTGTCTTTGTTGCCTATCTTTTAACTAGTTATCATTCCACTGTAAGACATGGGCTCCTATCCCACGACTTTTTAATTTCCTGAACAGTCTTTCATGAGGGATTTTTTCAAATACCTTCTGAAAATCCTGATACATTATATTGTTTGGCTTACCTTTGTCCACATGCTTATTCGTACCTTCAAAGAATTCTAATAGTCAGGGCTCACACACGTTCATCAGCCCATGCCCAGGGATGAGGCCATTTTATAAGATACATTCTATTATAGCACAGCCATTGTAGGATCGCTGTTCCAGAGCCTGAGGGACTACAAGCCCAACCGGGCTACTTTCTAGCTCACTACTGCCACCTCTGGTGGTTCAACAATCCTGTATAATAAAAGAACTAAGTGTGTGTGTGTCTCCTACGCTGAGCCTGACCTGTGGCCCCTCAAGGGACTCCCCCCCCCCCCCCATAGGCGTGGTCATCTGCCACAGGTCCAGGGATCCATCCAAAACCCTTACAAATAATAACATGTTGGGACCGGTTTCTGTTCAACGTCTTTGTGAGCAACATTGTAGAAGGGATTCCCCGAACTGTTTAAATCAGTTTTCGATGACCCTGCCTGGTATACCACTGCAGGATCTTCTTTGGTTCATTTGAAGCAAAGTATTAAAGCATTAGCTGACTTCGCTATCAAATTCAAGACACTGGCGTCTGAATTATCCTGGGACCCCGAAATGCCTGAGGACCCTCTTCTTTGAAGGACTGAACTTTCGTCTGAAGGACGAGCTCGCTGCTTGTGAGATGCCTGAGACGTTTTCTGAACTAGTGAAGTTGGCAACAAAGATTGATTGCCGACTTCGTGACAAGGTTCAAGAGACCAAGACTCTCAGAAAACCCTTCCAGGGTGAAGCATGAGTTAAGTCTATACCCAGGCCGGTTCCTTTGATCCCAGTTGCTGGTAAAGAAGAACCTATGCAATTAGGCCGCAGCCATCTGACGTCCAAAGAGAGAAGAACACGGAAGAAATTGGGGCTGTGCATGTACTGTGGACAAGCTGGCCATGCTGTTCAATCATGCCCTTTATGTCCGGGAAACTGGCAGACCTAAGTTCTGCGGGAGGATTCTTCTTAGGTCTTACTGCTTCTTCTCCTCTGCTCTCTCTCCCTGTATCATTGATCTGCTGACGTACTACCGCCTCACAGACCCTATGACTGCGCTATTAATCTGAAGCCTAACACTGAACCACCCAAGGGACGGGTGTACCCCCTCTCCGTGGCAGAGAAGAATAAAGCCATATCCGAATATATTCAGGAAAATCTCCAAAAAGGCTTCATAAGACCCTCCAAGTCTCCTGCTGGAGGGTCTTATGGGGGAGGAAGGACAGAACCTTGCGTCCATGTATCGATTACAGGGGTCTCAACGAAATAACAGTGAAAGATCGTTATCCCCTGCCTCTGATCTCAGAGCTTTTCAACAGACTACAGGGAGCCAAGATCTTCTCCAAGCTTGATATGAAAGGAGCCTACAACTTACTTCGCATTCGAGCTGGTGATGAGTGGAAAACGGCCTTCAACCGGGACAGTCACTTTGAATATTTAGTGATGCCCTTTGGCCTGTGCCACACTCCGGCTGTCTTTCAAATTTTAATGAATGACATCTTGTGGGATCTCCTCTATAGTGTGTAATTATATATCTGGACGACATCTTGATATTCTCTCAAGACATGGCCACCAACATAGAGGATGTCAAAAGAGTACTTCAAAGACTCCATGAGAACCATCTCTACGCCAAGCTATCCAAATGTGAATTCCACGAGGAATCAGTGCCCTTCTTGGGATACATCGTTTCCAATCAAGGCTTTCAAATGGATCCACAGAAGCTGGAGAGTATCAAGAAATGGGCACAGCCCACTGGTCTGAAGGCTCTCAGACGTTTCTTAGGCTTCACCAACTATTACAGGACTTTTATCAAGAACTACTCCTCACTCACAGTTCCGCTTACAGTTATTACAAAGAAAGGTGCCAACATTTCAAATTGGTCTCCGGAGGCAATAGCTGCATTCCAGAAAATTAAAAGATGCCTTTTCGAGCAAGCCGTATCTCCGACATCCAGATCCAGCCCTTCATCGTGGAGGTCGATGTCTCAGATGTGGGCGTAGGGGCTGTACTAAGCCAGGCCGGTGATTCAAAGGTTCCACAACCATGCTCATTCTTCTCCCATTGCTTCTCTCCTGCTTCTCTCCTGGCTATAAAGATGGCATTCGAAGAATGGCGCCCTTGGCTTGAAGGAGCGCAACATCAAGTCACTTTCTATACATACCATAAGAATCTGGAGTGCCTGCACCATGCACAGCGCCTAAATCATGGACAAGCAGATGGTCTCTGTTTTTCAACAGATTCAACTTTCTGCTAAAATACCACCCTGGAGATAAGATATCAGAGCTGATGCCTTGTCTCCTCATTCCTCTAGAGGTCATTCCAGAGGAACTGCAACACATCATTGACCCAGAAAGGGTTATTTTGGCAGCTACTCATTCAGTACCTGCAGGAAAGACTATTGTACCCAAGAACCTCAGAAAGAAGTTGTTAGCATGGGCTCATGACTCTAAACTGGCAGGACACCCTGGCCAACGCTGAACTCTGTCTAAGCTACAAATGTTTATTGGTCACTCACCATGAAGGAAGACACATTCTCCTATGTTGCTTCCTGTGCAAATTGTGCCAGGCAGAAGATGCCACCCGGTCATCCTTGGGGTTTGCTCCAACCCTTGCCAGTACCAGATGAACCGTGGACACACATCACCACAAACGTCATGGTAGACTTACCCACTTTATGGAGGAGGAAACAACATGATTTGGATAACTGTTGACCGGTTCTCAAAGATGGCTCATTTTGTGGCTCTCCCTGGCTTACCCACTGCCATGGAGCTCGCCAAGCTCTTCATCACACGTATCTTCTGCCTCCACGGCATGCTTAAGCACATAGTGTCCGATTGAGGAGCCCAATTCACAGCAAAGTTCTCAACTTCACCTCAGCATGCCATCCACGATCCAACGGGCAAACAGAGAATGAACAGGACACTCAAGCAGTTCATTCGTGCGTACGTGAACACTCGCCAGAATGATTGGAGTGAACTGTTGCCCTGGGCAGAATTTGCCATCAATTCTCATCCAACAACATCCACTAGATCTACACCATTCGAATTGGTTTATGGACAACTACTATTGCCACCACTACCACTTCCATTATCACTGTCATCCCTAGCAGCTCAATCTACTGCCAAAGATATTAAACAACTATGGACTCAGACAAAAGAGATGCTTCTTAAAGCAGGACTTCGAGCTAAGAAAGGATACGATGCTCACCACTGCAAGGCTCCAGAGTTTCAGCCTGGTGATAAAGTCTGGCTATCCACTAAGCATTTGAGACTTAAACTACCTTCAGGCTCGCTTCGCTCCTCGTTTCATTGGACCATTTCCTATACTGTTGCTTCCGTCGGTGCTAGACGGCTTTGCCCCATTTGCCTCACCTTATTCACGGCTCCTCCCGCTTACCTAGGAAAGATGGCTACCGCTGCATCTTCAAGCCAACCTCACCGGCGTCCCCGGAACAGCTATGGTGCTGCCTCCCAGCATGCTCCTCCCAGGTACCTACTAGGGTGAGTGTGCGCGCGCCATCCATGTCTTTATGCAACCCTTGGCACGAACCTCATGGGCATTCCCCCCTTACTGACGTCACGCCATCTGGGTATATAACATCTACTATTTTGCTAGCTCATTGAGTTAGCAAGGACTTGCTTCCGGATACACTCCGTTCCTGTCTACGTTACTCTGCTGCTTTTGTGCTGCCACTGGAAGCTCGTTGTCTGCCCTTCGAGGTAACTGCTAACCTTGGGGGCCCTCTGCTTTATTTCAGGTGCCTTACAGGGAACAGGTACTTGCTCCTCGAGGGCCTGCTCTCCCTGCCTCAGTGCCTGCACTTACTTCTACAACCTGGTGGAATCGCTTATCTATAGCAAACACCTAGTGAGTATACTGACTCTCAGTCTATTTCATCCACAGTACTTCCTTGCTGAGAAACCTGCTTCAGAACCTTCCATTACCAATGGAGTGAGAAGGGCTCCCTCTGCCCGAGGTCCCTGAGACTGCAACTACCAGACTGCCTCACTACTGCCACCTCTGGTGGTACTCTACAAAGCTGTTTAATAAAGAACTAACTGTGTTTGTGCGTCTGAGTCTAGCCTAGTACTGTGGCTCCTCACGGGGCTCCTCCCCATGGGTGTGGTCATCTGCCACAGTACCCAAGGATCCACCCAAACACCGTTCATTCATAACAAAAACATTCCAAATACTATCAAGTGTAACAGGTCAGAGCTTCAGAGTGCAGGGCCTTACAACCGGCGACATAGGGTTTGGACCTCTGATCTCAAACAAGGGCCTCATTTACTAAGCATTTTTCCCATAGAGACAGAATGGGAGAAAAGCCTTAGTAAATCAGGCCGAAGGATTGCTGGGGTCCACACATCTTCCCCAAAACTGACCACCCATCTTCCCCAAAAGTCTCACCTTCCTGTCCTGAATGCTGCCCGCTCTGAACTCCAGCTATGGCAGGGTTGTCCATCGGTTCTTTTGGCGTCACCTGACCCTTTGCACCTCCATTCTGGCCCAACCTCACCAGATTTGAGGCGGCCAAAGATGACGTCGTGGCAAAAACTGGGGTAGAAAGAGGCATCCTGAAGTCAGGGCTTAATGAAACGTTCATGTCAGCCTCTAGCCGCTGATCTGCGCCCTCAATGGTAGCAGCACCAAAAGCGGCCCCCAAAAAAGGCTGAGAAGTCAAAAAGAGCTCCAGAATCACGGTCTGCTTCATCAGAGTTTGCTGCGAAGAAACAGAGGGGATATATCCACAGCTTGCCCTTCCACTTCACCATAGCCAAAAAACTCTCATGCCGATACAGTACGGTGTGGTCGGCCGAGCGCACAATTTAGCACCCATTTGGCCACACCTTTTCAATGCGCGTCTATTACTCCTTATACTGTAAGGGGTAATAGTGCCTCGAAAACGCGCGGCCAACCCTTGTAAAAACTAATAGCGCTCATCACATGCAAATGCATGTTGTTGAGCCTATTAGTTAGTCGCCCAGGATACTGAAAGTAAAATGTGCGGCCAAGTCGCACATTTTACTCTCAGAAATTAACGCCTGCCCAAGGGCAGGCGTTTAAGATTTAAGCAATCAAGAAAAGTGTACAGAAATGCTTGGCCGCACATTTTACTTTCAGTATCCCGGGCTAACTAATAGGCTCATCAACATGCATTTGTATGTGATGAGCGCTATTAGTTAGCTTTTCTGTACACCCTCCAACTTAATATCCTAGTGATATTAAGTCAGAGGAACCAAAAATTAAAATTAAAAAAAATCTGCCCGCCAGTCAGCGGGTTAGAAAAACGGACGCTCAATTTTGCTGGCGTTTGTTTTCCTAAGCCATGGCTTTCAGCGGTTTAAAAAACTGACACGCTATTGTCCCTAGCGCCTCCTTGTTAGAGTGACACCTAATTTAAATAGAGAATCGCGCACACAGGAGAGGTGCCTGGGCGCACGTTGGGAGAGCGGGCGCTCAACACGGAGCACCGACCCTCTCGCACTTTTTACAGAAGCAGTCTGTCTGAGATGGAGGAGCCCTTCGTGACGCGTCCACTCAGGTCGCCATCTTGAGTCCCTGAGTTTAGTTTTTGTAAACTGTTTTGGACTTAGTTTTTCTCTGCTATCAGTGACAGTAAGACTTTATTTTTTGAATAAAAGTTTTCGAGTCTAAGTAGTGTTTGTTGTTTAATGTTTTTTGGCCGTAAAAAATAAATCATCCCCATCCCTCCCCCATATGGGAACCCTGGAAGGTCCTGGGGCCTTGTGTGATCCAAGACCTTTCCTGTGTGTCCCTTGTCCAAGAGCTTACTGGGTCGTGGGCTACAGTAAGAACAAAATTCAGTGACTGCAGACAATCCCTTTCCAATGTCAACCTCTATACAGTCAGGCAGCATTTTCTAGACTAATTTGCAAAGAGTTTACAATATAGACAAGGTTATGTGACATGTTTATGTTCTGACAGCAATAAAGAATTGAAGCTGTGGCTTTTAGGTTTACACAATAAGTCAATTCACCGAGCGTTTCCCTAAATGTCCTTGCACAGCCGCGCAAAGAACTGCTCCGTCCCTTGTAATGATAATCACAATTATCCCTCTTTGTGCGGGGTTTTTCATCTGCCTAGTGTGACCTGAGAGCAATTTCCTCTTGCCAGCCCAAGTGAAACACGGTTACATCTTACCAATACCAATCAGCAGCCCATTTCAAGGTGGTGAACATTAAGAGCATAATAGCTAGCAGAAGCAATTATAAATTTGTGAAAACAAGCAGGAGAAAAAAAAGCAAAAACAGGTTTTGGTCTATTATTTTGCTAATTGGATTTGTACATCAGGGTTATTAAATCAGGCTTTAAATGTATGGATCTTTGATGGGTGATAGCATGGACCTACGTGTCGATGTCTGACTTTACCAGGATAATCACTGTGAGGACAATTTCTAAGGGGATTTAGCCAGGTAAATAGGCATTCAGTTTTATTTTCCATTAAAATCCACCTAGTGTTCTGACTGTACAATCTGCAGTACATTTGCATGTCCACTATTCGAAGCCGGCTGAGACGTAACAAACTTTCTCTCAGCACTGAGAAATCTGAGATTATGATTCCTTCATGTTTTCCTGCTGCCTTGTTATTTGACAGACATTACATACCAGCGACTAACCAGTCATGAAACCTTGGGGTAACATGAGACCTTGCCTTGTACATGCGCTCCCATATTAAATCTGTTGTTCGGGTTTCATTCACCAAATTAAGTTTATTATGTCATTTAGGTCCATTTCTTCAGTCTATCCAGGACTCGCTTACTCTAATTTTCTGCAGATTGGTCTTCCTGCAAAATCTTTACAATCACCCAGAATTCGACTGCCCAACTGTTCACTGGTATAGCAATACGTTTTTTATATTCTGCTTTTCAGCACTTCAAAGTGGATTACATTCAGTTATTTCTCTGTCCCCTGAGGGCTCACGATCTAAGTTTGCACCTGAAGCAATGGCGAGCAAGGTCACAAGGAGCAGCAGTGGGATTTGAGCCCTGCTGCCAAGCCAGATGCTCTAACCACGAGGCTGCTCCTCCACTCGTATCGTTCTGGTTCTCAGGTCATGACACAGGCTACCAGGCTACCGGCGCCTCCGATATAAAAATTGAATTGTAAAAGCCCGACGTGCGCTGAAATTAGGGGATGCGCGAATATGTTGGGCTCGCACGTGCTGAGCGGATTTTAAAAGCCGCCCGGATACCTGCGTAAATGCCGCTGCGCGCACAAGTTTTCAAAAAGGGGCGGGGCCTGGGCGCTCCTGAATTTTTCACTGAAATTTGTGCCTAAACTCTTATGCACACTGGTGCGCGTCGGGGTCCCCCTGCCGCATAACATTGCTTCTTTTATGGATGACGTGTAAGTAGGAAAACAAAAAAAACCCTATAAAGACCAGTGGGGTTTTAAAGGTCGGGGCTGACAGGGGGAAAAGAAAGGCTATAAAACTGGGGGGGGGGGGGGGGGGGGGGGGTTCCGAAGACCTATCCCTTAACTGGGAAAACTGGGAACAAACTGGTTTTAGTGGCAATGGCGTCGGGCCGTCGGCACACGTCCATTTTCAAATCCCCACCATTTATGAGATAGAAGCGGGATTTGTGCACACAGGCGTGCACCCAATTAAAACTGGGCACACGCGTGGATGCGGCCAGGCTACTTTATAACATGCGGGCATATACGCGCACATGCTCTAAAATAGCCATGTCCCTAGACGCGGGCTGATGAGTGTGCGTGCGCACATGTGCGCTTGCGCGCCGGATGAAAGTTACCATCCCCGCTAGCAGTCGTCTTCTTTCACTTTATTAAATAGCATGGCCTGCTTCACTCAAAATTTGCATTCCCCCCCACGGACTCTCCGATCATCCGGCCAAGGGCTCTGGGACGACGTTTCATCTACTAAAGTCGCATATTTAGATGAGATTCGGGAGAGAGCCTTCTCTGCAGCAGATTCTGTGCCCTCAGTTATTCGCAACATTAAGGAACCGAAAGCCTTTAAAACAAAAAGCTGTAAAACCCCATTAGCTTAAAGCTGCGTTTGACCTCCCATCACGGGCCATTGTTAATCCTCTGCTCTTACGTTATGGTCCATCTGAACCTTGAACCAACGGGTACATTTACATAATGGCCAGTAAGGTTTGTTATCCTTCTGATTGGTAATTTATTTTATTTGTTGTACTGAATCTTACGTATGGAGTTTGCACCCTGCTCCGAACTATGGAGGGGCAGATAATAAATATCAGAAATAGATCAAATAAATTAAAAAAAAAAATTCAACTGCATGGATTACCCAGCTTGAAAAGGGTTCACTAACAGTGCTTAGGTGCTGTGACGGTGCATTTGCTTTTATCCAAATTAAAGGGTTAGGCACTCCTGAGGGGAGGAATAACATAGCATGTATACATCTCCATTTTCAAATATATGCCCACTGTTTTATATACCCAGTAGGATGCCCACAGTAATAGCCAAGTACATGAAGCTTACCGTGGATGTATGCACCACTTAGGAAATTTTCGAAGGCAAACTATGGGCCTCATTTTCCAATATCGCATTAAGGGGCGACAACTTTGCGGTGCATGATAAAACAACCAACAAATCATTGCAGTGCACAGACAGCCTGTCTCAGTATCCTGCAGGACAGACAGACAGACAGACAGAGACTTGCTATTATATCTACTCCCTAGACAGGTATTTGTATCCCTATGGGAGGCCCACCTAGTAACTCGAGGTGGGGATTAGGTATGAGTGTAGGGGGTTGGGGGCCACTTTCACATTCAACATGAGACGTACGAACAGAACAGTGGTCTCTTGTGAAGATTTGATGGCCTTCGGAGTGAGGAAACTCACTCCAAGATGAGATTTGGGCAATGTTCTCTCAACCTAGCTTGTTGTTGCCCAGGTAGAGTGTCCATCAAGCTAGGTTGAGAGAACATTGCCCAAATCTCATCTTGGAGTGAGTTTCCTCATTCCGAAGGTCAGCAAATCTTCACAAGAGACCACTGTTCTGTTCGTACGTCTCATGTTGAATGTGAAAGTGGCCCCCAACCCCCTATACTCATACCTAATCCCCACCTCGAGTTACTAGGTGGCCTCCCATAGGGATACAAATACCTGTCTAGGGAGTAGATATAATAGCAAGTCTCTCTCTCTCTCTCTCTCTCTCTCTCTCTCTCTCTCTCTCTCTCTCTCTCTCTCTCTCTCTCTCTCTCTCTCTCTCTCTCTCTCTCTCTCTCTCTCTCTTGTGAAGGGGGGGAAAGAACTAGAGGTGGATGAACTAACATAGTAAAGGTTCCTCCATTTTACCTCCCCCATGCAGAAATGTAACACCAAAGGTTAACCATTTGGGGGTTATCTATGTTTTATCACACAGTTCTCCACTTGGGGCCTCTACGAGGGCACCATTACCTCCATTTTCCCTCCTCTCTCTATGCAGCCCAGCATCCCTTTGGCCTTAGCCACCACTTTGTCCCACTGCTTCTAAGTGGGGGAGGGTGACTGCAAACTATAGGTGACTATGGGGAAGGAGGGAGAGTCAAAGATGTGATAGGAGTGGAGGGAGTGAAAGAGAACCAGACTCAGTAATTGGGAGGAGGAAGGGTTTGAGAGAAGGAAGGGGGCATGATGGAGAGTGAGCGTGTAGAGGCCAGAAGGGGGTGATCAGGAAGGGTGTATGATAGAGATCCAGAGAGGATACTGAAGGGGAAGGGGATGACTGGAAGTGAGAGACACAGAGAGAGTGATGAGGGGTAGGGGAGGCAGAGGGAGGGAGTCAGGCTGGAGGGGACTGGACAATTTGACAGGAGGTTAGGGAAATGAAATGGTTGAGAGGAGTGAGTCAATAACTGTGTGCAGATGATAGGGAGTGGTCCGAGTGAGGGGGTGAATGTTGTGAGAGAGGGTGAGTATTGAGCCAGATAGCAGGAAATTGATGGGGGATGGGGGTGAATTGCAAGATAGGGAAGATGGAAGGGTAAGACAGGGAAATAATGTGTTGGGAAAGGGAGAACTAGAGGATGAGGGATGTTGAAGGATAGGAATGAGGGGAAAGGAAAGGCGAGATCCAGGTCTGAGTGAATAGAGAGAATGAAGTGATAGTGATGATGTACAGGAGAGATTTAGAGGCAGAGAAAAGAGAAATGGAAGAAAAAGAGATGAAATGGAAAGACAGAAATATGAGGAGGGGAGGAAGCAATAAAGACAGGAGAGGGAAGAAAAGAAAATGGAAAGGGGCACCTGGAAAAGGAAATAGGAGAAGACAACAAGAGGAGCACAGGAAAAAGAGACAGATCAACACATACAAAGAGAACTTCCAGGTAATAAAGGGAGAAAAAAGCTTTTTATTTAGTTTAGTGACTGGAAAATGCCACACCATTATCTAGCAGTTTATGGCTCCTGGAATAAGCTGAATTCTCTGGAGGCTGTGATGGCTTTTACTGGATAAATGCAAGTAATATCCAAAAATGTTGTACACGAGTTATCAAGACCCCATAGGTCCCTTCTTCAGATGGGAATAATGTCTCTTATATGACTTCTCCAGAATTGACCTATTTGGTTTCAAAACCTCATGGATATGACTTCCACATAATTCTTGCACTGATCTGGAAAGAATCCCTTGGTTGGAAAGCAATTTTCAGTATTCAGTTATTGTATCTTCTAAGTACAATTGAATTTTTGTTCTATGGAGAGATGTGGCAGAGGAGTAATTAATTTTGTGAAAACAAAGAGTTCTTCTCTAAGTTTAATAGAGCTGGTGAGAGTCCCCCGATAAGAAATTAGGCATGTGCATGGAAAAACTTTTCAATTAGGTTCGTTCATTCAGATCATTTGGCTCAGTGATTCATTTTGTTTATTTTAGGGATAAAAAATTATTTTTTTTTATGCCATTTGTTCATTTATTTCCCAATAAAGTCAATGGGGGATGCAAAATGTTGGAAATTGGGTTCAAAAACTGGGATTTTCTCTCCAAGTTTAGTGACACCTGCGGGCCCTGATCAGCATTGGGAAGAGCACTCCAAGACAGCAAACATCTGTGCTTGGATTTCAAAAGAAGGGACTTTCCAGCTGCAGAGCTTAGAGCAACAACATTCCGATTGGAATTCGCTGGCATGTGGCTGCTTGTCTCCCCACCGTGGGAAGGATCAGCTTCAGGTGGCGCTTCCTGTGTGAAGGCCGGCAGCGATGGGTAGAGTGTGGATAAACTTCCCCTTCTCCCACAGCCTCCCCAATGATGCATGATTTTTATTGTCACCATGCTGAACATGGCATTGGAATGATCAATGCCATTGTATTATTATTTTTATTTGATTGATTTTTAATGTACTTATACTTTAATTGATTTTAAAGTGACGTTGATGAATGCAAATGTTTTATTGTTATCCACAATGAATAATTATATCAGAAATAGCAGGATCCAAGAGTAAATAAATAAGAGTGGGGCAAAGCAGAACCAAGAGTGGAACGAATAACTCGAGGCTGTGCCAGGGCAAAGCAGCCCAAACAGAGGCATCAATACCCCAAGGCGCTGAGAGAGGAGCAACACAGCGCCAACAGCGGCCTGAATAATTCAAGGCACCATGAGAAGGGGCAAAACAGTATCAGCACTGGCACCAAGAGAGGGCCATGAGCATGCTGGACAGTGACAGTGGCACTGAACCAGGAGAGAGGTAGAAGGAGAAGGTTTTTAGATTTATTTGTTTTTATAAATTTTTTATTTTTTAAGGCCAAAATACCCCCTGTTTAACCAAGAAAGAGAAGAGTATGAGGATCAGGCCTGGCCATAAGGGTGATACAACAACACAGCATGGTGCTGAAGGCAAACACTGGGCCATTGGTTCACTGTAGTATGCATTCAGTCCTCTTGTTCCATGCATGGAAATTCAGAGAAACCAAGCAGAAGAAGGTTCAGCTTTTCCATCAGCTCAGGTGCCAGCCATGAATAATGTGGATTCATGATATCCCCTGCCACTAAGAATACCCCTTCACTAGGCAAGCTGATTGGTGTAAAGGAGAGGAAATACCGGGCCACTTTGGCTAGGTATGGCCAGCCCACAGCCTTGTGTGGGCTGACACCTTAAAATTGGCCTGATACCTTAAAATTGGCAGTGGTCAAACCCATCCTAAAGAAACACAATCTCGAACCCTCAGATCCCGCTAACTACAGACCCATCTCCAACCTCCCTCTCCTCGCCAAAATCATGGAAAAAGCCGTCAATACCCAACTCTCAATCTATCTCGAAACACACCACATCCTTGCACCCAGTCAATTCGGATTCCGAAAATTCTTTAGCACTGAAACCCTGCAGCTCACACTTACAGACACCATTCTAAAAGGGTTAGATTAGGGCCACACATACATTCTTGCACTATTAGACATCTCTGCCGCCTTCGATACTGTAAACCACGATATCCTCATAAGTCGCCTTGCAGAAATTGGGATCAAGGGGTCAGCCCTCCTTTGGTTCACCTCATATCTGGCAAACAGGAAATACATAGTCAAAATTGGAAACTCCGAGTCCTCTCCTACACAACTTACCCAAGGAGTCCCCCAAGGTTCCTCCCTTTCTTCTATCCTCTTTAACATTTACCTCCTCCCCCTTTGCCATCTCCTCACTGACCTTGGCATCCTCCATTTTATTTACGCGGACGATGTCCAAATACTCATTCCCATCCAAGAATCTCTATCCAAGTCCATCCAAATCTGGGAGAACTGCCTCAATGCCATAAACCTCCTTCTCAACAACCTACATCTGGCCCTCAACACAGGCAAAAACAGAACTCATCATCATCTCCCAACCCAACACGACCAAGCTCTGCTTAGCCAATAACCACACTGCCTCTACCACCATGTATCAGCAATACGCGCGTAGCCTAGGAGTTATCATAGATAGTCATATGAACTATAAAAAATTTATCAATGCAACCATAAAAGAATCTTTCTACAAACTCCAGGTCCTCAAAAACTCAAACCGTTACTTCACCTTAATGACTTCCATACAGTCCTGCAAACCACGATACTCTCCAAAATCGACTACTTTAACTCCCTCCACTTAGGCCTTCCCGCTTCTTACATCAAACCCTTGCAAATCCTCCAAAATGCTGCAGCCAGAATACTAACCAACACACGATAAACAGACCACATTACCCCCATACTCAAGGAGTTACACTGGCTCCCCATCCCTGCCCACATCCTATATAAGAGCCTCTCTATTATTCACAAAACTCTACACAACAGTAACCAGGAATGGCTCAATAATGCCATCCGTCTATACTCCCCTAAGTGACCCACCAGAGGAGCATACAAAGGCACCCTCCACATCGCCTCCAATCTACTAAAGAACGCGCCTTCTCCATAGCATGGAACCCAATGGAACTCCATGCCGCCAGACCTTTGTCTTGAAACATCCACCCAAAAATTCAAGAAAAAGCTAAAAACCTGGCTGTTCAAGCAAGCGTTCCCTGAATAATATCCCTGCCCCTCCCTGCCCCCCTGCGCCTCACCCCTAGAATCCCCCCTCCCTCTCCCACCCCCCTTCTCTTCCCCCGCTTACCAGCCACCCCTGGCATACCTCTCATGTAAATAATAAGTGCAACGAACAGTCCTAAAACCATCTATATGTAAATAATATTACACATTGTATATAATAATGCATCTATTCTTAACCAATTAATCTCTGTTGTCAATGTTTGACTGATCTATATAATTATCATAATCTCTGCTCATTCCCTCTCCTGTTACTTGCCCTTCGTTCAATGTAATTTCTTTCTTGTTAATGAGTTAATTGTAAACTGACATGATGTCCCAAACGAATACCGGTATATAAAAAACGTTAAATAAATAAATACATTGTGTACTCAATATGACAATGGATCTGTGGCCAGGTCCTCAAAGGCTCTGCGAGATAGTCTATGATTGGAATTTGTGCTGGGGTCGCCTTTCCCTAGGGGGGAATAGAAACATAGGAATATAACAGCAGAAAAATACCATTATGGCCTACCGAGTCTGCCCATCCATACCAATTCTTCAGCTTTCCAATCCCTACCACTCCCTCAAAGATCCTCTGTGTTTATCCCATGCTTTTTCGAATTCAGATACTGTTTTTGTCTCCACAACCTACACTGGAAAGCCGATCCATGCATCCACTACTCTCTCTGTAAAGAAATATTTACACAGATTACCCCATTTTACCCTCATCCCATTACCTCTTTCTTCCTTCCTTTGAAAGAAACCTGCCTTCTCTGCATTGAAAGAGATAGTTAAATGTCTCTATCATATATCCTCTATCCTGCCTTTCTCTAGGTCAGTGGTCCCCAAACCTGTCCTGGAGGGCCACCAGCCAGTCGGGTTTTTGGGATATCCTCAATGAATATGCATGAGAGAAAATTTGCATGCACTGCCTCCATAACATGCAAATTTTCTCTCATGCATATTCATTGTGGATATCCCAAAAACCCGACTGGCTGGTGGCCCTCCAGGACAGGTTTGGGGACCACTGCTCTAGGTTATATATGCTTAGCTCTTTAAGTCTGTCCCCATATGCTTTAGAAAAAAGTCCATTGACCATGTTAGTAGGTAGGCACTCTCTGGACTGACTCCAACAGGTTTATTTCCTTTTGAAGATGCCTGCATGAGCAAAGGTGGTGGCCCTCATGCATCATATAGAAAGGATTTTAGATAGTGCTGGGATTGGAGCCAGCTGTCTTTGTACATATGGGTACCAAAGACATAAGAAAGTGCAGGAGGGAGTTTCTGGAAGCCAAATTTAGGATTTTAGGTAGAAAGTTGAAATCCAGAACCTCCAGGATAGCATTCTCCTGAAATGCTCACCATTCCATGTGCAGACCCCAGAGGCAGGCAGAGCTCCAGAGTCTCAATACTTGGATGAGAAGATGGAGCAGGGAAGAGGATTTAGGTTTGTTAGGAACTAGATATCATTTTGGGGAAGGGAGGGCCTTTTCCGAAAGGATGGACTCCACCTTAACCAGAGTGGAACCAGGTTACTAGCACTAACCTTGAAAAGGAGATAGCACGGCTTTTAAACTAGATGATGAGGAAAAGCCGACAGTCACTCAGAAGCACATGGTTCAGCATGATGCAGCTTTGAGGGATAGTAATAGGAAATTTAGGGCATCCCTCTAGAGAGGTTTCAATAAATGATAGAGTTCACCAGCTGCCTATAAGAAAAGAGCAAAGAGAGCAGAAAAATTCCAAATTACCCCAATCAACTGATAAGTAAGTTGTTAATAAAAACAAAAAAAACCATATTTTGGAATATCTTTATACAAATGATAGAAGTTTAAAAAAGAAGATGGGAGAGTTAGTGCGTATAGCACTGAATGAATAGGTAGATATAATCGGCATCTCAGAGACCTGGTGGGAAGAAGATAATCAATGGGACACAATGATACATTTGAAATTAGGAGTGTACAAAAGTAAACATTTCGTTTTGGTTTTGTTTCATTCAATGTTTATTTTTGTTTAAAAAATGAAATAAAAAATTTTAAAAAACATCCCATAAATGCAAAAAAAGAAAAGATATGAGGCTTCCTGAGACTTCGCGTTCCTGTCACCCATTCCCCCAACCCAAATAAATGCCAGGAACAGGATCCTCTCTGGTCCCTACTTACCCAATTTGGAAGGATCCGCCGATAAGACCTAGGCCCAGGCTGAAGCCTCGGTCTTGCATAGACCCAGACCACGGTAGGTCGCCACGACCCTGGCCTAGGCCATACACAAAGCCCAGGCTAGGCGACCTGGTCTCAATGCAGGGGCCTAGAGCAAGGACTGGGTCCAGGCCTGATGGGTCTCTATTCCCTATTTCACTGCAAACGAAGGCACATCCCTAGCAGAAACTGCATTGTACAAATCAACTCCTCTTGTTTACTTTTCATCTATTCAAATGATAGAAATTCTTCAGTGATATCAAATTTATAGTTAATTCTTCTGACCACCTCCGAAACCCTCCCAACCCACCCTGAGTTGGATGTGACCATCTAGAGTGCTACTTTATAGAGTCCTATTCACCCTATTAATGCTATTTCTCTCTCTCCCTCTCTCCCTCTCCTGTGCAATAAAAACAAATAATGCACATTGCAATAATGTACTATGCGTTGCGCTATTTGTCTATGCGGTAACGCTACAAATTGTCTAATCATGACAATTTTTTTTCGCAGGTGCTATTTCTGCAATATTTTTAGCATTTTGATGAATCTAGGCCTAAGTTTGTACCTGAGGCAATGAAGAGTGAAGTGATTTCCCCATGGTCACAAGGAGAAGCAGGGGCCCCAGGCTTTGCCCAGGTGCAATTCCGGTGCTTCAGCTTCAGCCTAGGCCTAGGCTTAGTCTCAAAGCCTGGAACATACCTCGGCACAGACTGCAACCCAACAAAGGGGCTATGGCTTATGCCCGATGCCGGGCCTAGGCTAAGACCTGAGAAAAAGGCCCAGGCCCGGGAAATTTCCCGATGACCCCCCCCCCCACACATACCAAATTCGATGCTGCATCCTAGCCTGGTCCTAATGCCTGGATCTTGGTATGGACCCAGACCTGATGCCGGGGCCTAGACAAGATACTAGGTCCCGATGCAGTGGCCTTGGCCTCCTGACATCAGGGTCCAGCTTGGAGGCCAGGTCCCAATGTCTGGGTCTTGTCCCAGACCTGATGCCACGGCCCGGCCTATAATCCAGGTCCCGACCTTGCATAGGCTTAGGCCAATGTAGGTTGCTGTGACCCCAGTCTAGGCCCAATGCAAGGTCCTGGCTTTGGGTCAGGGCCAAAGCCCGGTCTGCAGATCACCCCCACCACCGGATAAGTGGGAGACAAGGAGGATCTTGGCTCTGGAATTTTTCCATGTGAGAGAAATTGGTGGGGAGCATGGGAGGCTTCAGGAGGCCATATTTCTTTTTTCCACTTAACATGAAACAAAATTTATGGGGAACCCCCCAAAAACGAAACAAAAAAAACCTAAATTTTTTTTCCCCTTACCACCGCTGCTGTTTATAATGAAAAATGTGATGGGATACTTGATAGAGCATTGCCTACATGAAAGGGGTGTAAAATGCAATGAAGATCTGCATGCCGAAGGAGCAGCCCAGGAGAGAGTACTCAATATAGTATGGGAAGGCATACTTTCTGCAGAAGTAATGCCTGGCTTAAAAGTGGAAGATAAAAGGGCTTCAGAGGGATTTGTAGGGGATCCTACGAGGAAACAAAGCAAGGGGTTTCCCTCTCCCTTTTTCTGATTCACTGTATTTAAAGTTCAAGGTTCTTATTGAAAATATTGTTTTTTACGTTACGTTATGCTTTACACTCCTTGTTATTTGTAAACCGGGTTGATGTGATGCCTATCATGAAACTCGGTATAATAAATAAATAAATAAATAAATAAATAAATGGATGGATGGATGGATGGATGGATGGATGGTGAAACAGAGACTGCTACCAGAAGGGACCCCAAAGCCCAGACTCCAAGCAGGAGCCGCACCGCCAAAATCAGATATGGCAGGGCAAAGCTATAAAGATATAGTGGATGTAAGCGTTCAATGTGCCAACAAATGGGTCTTGCCACAGAAACCAGTCCCTTTGCAAAGGCTGAGGCAGGAACATAGGTGTTGCAGGTTGCACTGCTTGTGAGCAAAGCAGCCCTGTCGGGGAGCAATGTCCTAATGAGGAAAAGAGACACAAGGCCAACGTTGCAGGGCCGAAGGCTTGTCCATGCAGTGTTATGAAAGGAGAAGCCATAAATGTGTGCCCCAGGAAACAGGGAAACAATTTAAAGGATTGACTCTGTTGTGTAATTTGTTTGTAGTGGAGAAGGGCCCTAAGGTGGGATCTTGTCACAAGGGCCCGCTAGGGGGTGTTGTACAGAAGCCGAGTTGGGGAACAAAGACGTCCCTGAGGTATCCCTGCAAATAAGGCGCAAGGCTGCAAATGCCTTCTCCTTTTGCGCACTTTGTGCAGAGAATGGATACGAGGAGGGGTTTTTGCCCTTACGGTTTCGAGGAAATGAAGAAGTACCTAAGGCGAATAATAGGGCAAACGTCCCCTTGGATTGGTTTCTGACAGATGCAGGGTGCTGTGATTTCCAGGCCAAAAGACTGGACCACAGGTGATCTGCCAGAATTAGGCCCCCACAGGATAGCGACAGGGTAGAAGATAATGCAGAAAGATAAGGGAAGTGTGAAGACCCAGGGAGACTCGGGCTCAGAAAGACAAAAGAACAAAATCGAACCTAAGACCGGTGGGTTGATAGGGGATGAGGAAATATCCTCAACCACACGAGTTTTAGCTGCAGAACAAAGCTTAAGGGGGGCTTAGCTAGTGGAAAATGTGGAGAGAAGGCGCCTGAGGGGGGAGGTCCTTGCCAAGCGTCCCCAAGCAAAGAGAGAGGCCGAGCTGCGGTTAGAGAAAACAGGAAATGGAATAGCAGGCAGAGTTAAAACGTTTGTGGCCAGACTTCATCTACCGTTTCCTCCCGGAGGCACCATGGAGTCTGAGGCGGTTACTCAGCTAGCAGCAGTGGCTATAGGGGTTTTTTTTACTATTACAAAGTGCTGTGTACTGTAGTAACTGTTTCCAGCACTACCCGCGTGGAGACACTGGGACGGAGATGGTAACCTGGAACGTGCACTCGTTGGAAAAGGCGCAGACAATATCCATGACATTGTCTACCTATGTCATTTTTTCATTTCGTCTTTGAAACTAAATGACAAGAAAACCTACAACACTTTGCAGGAGGGTTAGTTTCTCTCATTCTTTTTTTTTTAATGAGCACCATTTGCAAACAGTGCACACTGGCACCTCCAACGACCATCCCAACCCGGGAGGTTTATGGAGACACCTCCCCGTCCCACCCACCCTGCGCCACCCCTGGAGGTGTACTAACAATTTCAGCTTTTTCAGTGAATATCTAGGCAGACTGTGCAATGTGTATCACCTCTAGCCATCGCTACATCCAGTTTTAACCTCCCCCACCCTTAAACATTTCTGGGAGAATGCAAGCCTTGCCAATGCCCACAAACCGATTCAAATCAATAATTAAGGGTCCCTGAAATGCCAAGATTTTCTTTCCCTCTATTGCTTTGCTACAGTCTACTTGCTCTTGTTATTTTTCCTATGGGTGCGAGACATGAGAGAAAGAATGTTTACCTTAGAATAATTGCTTAGGATTAATCCTCAGCTGCTTAATCTGCCTTAAGAGCTTTAGTCAATTTCCGAAATGTACTGGTAGTACCCTGTAACGAGTCACTTGTCAGGATCTCGGCGGCACTTCTTAGCTATGACTGGCAAATGAACATTTTTTTTTAGCGTGTTCCTGAAATGGTAAAACAAGTAGCCTGGAGTGTATCTCCAGCTAATAATAAATCTGAAGGCAGCCAAAAAAAAAAAAAAATCATCAAAAGAAAAAAAAACCAAAACCCCTTATACTTAGATCACCTGGCTTTTGAATTTGTGTTTCAAACAAGTTAGCTAATCTCTCCTGCCACCAGACATACTTCCGTTTTATTAAAGCACTACAGTTGCATTTGACAAGGAGAGGGACATTATAGTTGTATATGCAGGCCACCTTCACAAGGGGAAGACAAGACAGAAACTATCCAAACGATGGCATACAAAGGTCAGGGTTGCAAAGGGGAACCTAAACCTTCCAGATACAGACCGATGAGTGCCAGCTGCTGGATAAACTAGAAGAAAAGAGCCTATGGGAATCCCTTATAAGAAATCTTTGGGTTGTGTTAGGGGAAAATCTAGGGCAGAGGTGGGGCATAGATTTTTTTAATTTTTTTTTTAACTGGACGTCACATTACAATGGAAGCAGTGCATGCAAATCTCTCTCTCGTGCCTGTTCATCGTGGATATCCTGAAATCCTTTCTGGCAAGATGTGTCCCCAAAGACTGGGTTGGGAAGCCCTGCAAGATAAAATGAGAACCAATGACAACAGAACCAGGATACTAGACTTCCTAAGGGCTGACTTTAAGAAAATGAATGATTACGTAAAGGAAACCTTGTCACGTGTGGGGGAATTAAGTGATGCAAAGGAACTATGGTAGCAGCATAAGAAGTTCCATGCCAGGTCAGTCCAAGGTCCTTTGAGCCCTGCATTCTGTATCTGCGAGGTGCCCATCCCGAAAGGTGCAGCCACTTTCTTGTTGCTCATTATCAGCAACAACTAAAACTACTGGGGCTTCCCAGAGTCACTTATTAATAACTGTTTGTGGACTCTTCCTCCAGGAACTTATCCAAACTCTTTTTAAGCCCCGCTCTTTCAGCTGCTGTGACCTAGTCCTCCAGTAGCAAAGTTTGCAGCTTAATTGTGCATTGAATGAAAAAATACTTTCCTCAATTAGTTTTAAAAAGGGTTAACAAGCTCTAGTATTATTTGAAAGGGTAAAAAAAATGTGTGTTGTGGGTGCGGACCTTTGAGCCGAGGTAGAGTTGATGCAATCTGCAGGGAAGAGCCCTGAAGGTCCCCACCATCAGCAGGCGGACCAGGACGAGGCAGAAGCCCAACTGGAGCTTCACCTTTACCAGCCCATGTTCCCCTCGGGTTGAGTCTTTGGGTACCAGGGTCTGAAGGGCCTTAGGTGGGGACTTTGCTTGAGGAGAGATTTGTGGTGAGGTATATCTGGTGGTAGGCTATGGTCGGAGGCAGGCAGCAGTCAGACTGGTCCAGGACTCAGGCAGTGGTCAGTGGCAAGCAGCAACAAGAATGTCCGGAAGTCAGGCCAAGGGCAATATTGAGTATCCGTCTGAAGGGAAATGAGGGATGGATAGGCAGGACAGGCAGACAAAGTGAAACAAGCAGGTGAGGTACACTAAAGATCTAAAGAGGCAACCAAAAGGAACTGATGAGTAAGACAAGAACCATGGAGGCTGGAGATGAAGATGAAGGCCACTGGAGCTAAAGAAGGGTGAAGACCACTGGATCTGAAGACTGAAGACACAGGATTAAGGATGCTGCAGGCAAATCACTCTACATAGGGAGACCTGTTGCCAAGGCAAAGACTGAAGGAAGCTAGGGCCTTTCATAGGCCAGAGCCTATGAGATCATCAGTGGGTGCCACAGAGAATTTCCCCCTGTGGGCCCCCTTAAATCAGGGCATGTCATATGCATGCACACCTAGAGGAGCTCAGGAAGAAAGTGTAGGAGCCGTGGCCTCTGCCGTGTGTCGGCGGCATCTCGGTACATTGAGGAGCAGCCGGCTCATCTGGGACCATCAGTCATGTCCTGCCATGTGCGGGAGAAGGCCTGAAGGTAGGAGTGGGGTGACCTGCAGACTGCCGATCATAACAGTACCCACCTCTTAAGCCCCTCTCGAGGCTTTGGGTTTGTGGGGGTGCTGGCAGCAAAGATTCCTTCAGGTTTCAATGGTTCTCTTGGCTTGGGTGGCAACTTCCACAACCAAACAATTGGTTTTCTCCCCTAGTGCATACAATTCCATGGACGGAAGTGTAGCTTTACTCGAAGCAATGGTCTTTTCTGGGCTGACTGGCTTTGAAGAAGTGCCCCCTGCTGGGCGGACTGGCTGTGAGTAGGCGTCCACTGCTGGATGAAGTGGCTGTATGCAGGTGCCTCCAGTGGGCTGATCAGGTGGTGGAAGAGTGCCCTTTTGTTATGAATTGGCTCCCGTGGAGAGAGGAGTTAACAATCTGTTACGAATTGGCTCCTGGGGTAGGAGGAGTTAGCAATCTGTTTTGCTCTACTCCTCAAGAAGGGAGGAGTTAGCAATCTGTTATGAACTGGCTCCTGTGAAAGGAGGAGTTAGCAATCTGATATGCTCAGCTCCTGTAGAGGGAGTAGTTAACAATCTGTTAAGGTATAGACTGCGGAGTTAGCAATCTGTTATGAATCTGTTGCTGAAGACTCCTGATGGGGAAGGAGTAGCAATCTGTTACCAGCGGAGTGCTTGGAGAGGGCACTCAACTGTAGAGGAATGTAGTTGGGTGGATCCTTGGGCCGATGGCAGATGACTGCGCCCCCAGGAGGATATCCTGAGAGGGACCACCGGCTAGGCTTGGGTATGGAAACAGACACAGATAGTTCTTTTATTAGACAGGTTAGTAGAACCACCAGAGGTGGCAGTAGTGAGCTGATATGCCCGGCAAGGCTGAGGACCCTCAGGTACTGGAACAGCGATCCCAGGGTTGCTGAGCTGTAGAGAAACTATAGATAGTGAGTAGACAGGGTATGCTGTGTTCATAGCCAGAACTGGATGACAAAACTCACATAAGGTCTTAAGGAAGCTCAGTAGCTGGAAAGAGTTAGGCCCTCAAGGAGCGAGTACCTGGTTCCAGGGAAAGCTCTGAGAGAGCGATGGTAACTCACAAATGTCTGTATCTGTGATAGCTTCCAGGCAGTAGAGAATCTTCAGAGTGTTCAGGAACATGGGCTCTCGCAGAGCGAGTACCGGTTCCTATCTGCAATCTGAAATAAGGAAAAGAGAGCAAGGCCCCCGAGGAGCGGGTACCCCTGGTAAGTCCGAGGAGGCAGAGTAGCTTGGGAGAAAAGCTGAAGCAATCCCCAGCAATTCTCACAATTCGAAATCATTAAATATTTGAGCATGCTACACCAATACCTCTTAATCCAGATGTAACCTCAGTTTTTGAAGTCTTCACTCCTATAGAAATAACCGCCAGTTCTTATTTACTTAACCCTATTCTGTAGACGTAAACTTTTCATGAAGACTGTAATCTGTAAACACCTGTATTTATTATAAGAATTTGTATTTACTATTTATATTTATTATTTAGCCATTAACATTGTTCTGTTACCACTTGGTACTATTTCTCTCCTTTACCTCAAACTCTAAGTTCCTACTAAGTTAGCCATGTTATTTATACCCAATTGTTGGATGTAATTGTATATTTGTTTAATTGTTCAATCTGTTTGATGTAATTTTCTGTTCCTTGTTCTGTGTAAACCGAAGTGGTATGCACAAGTGCATGAACTCCGTTATATAAAAGCCTTTAAATAAATAAAATAAATAAATCCCCTTGCTAACTCGAATCGTTAGCAAATACTGAGACCTTTTATATTGGAAGCGGATGACGTCATCCCAGGGGGACGCCCCCGAGGTTCGCGCCCTTGCTGGTACATCAATTGGAACGCGCGCGCTCCCTACGTCATCAGGCAACATGGCGGATCCGCAGCGTCGTGCTGGTCCTGGGACGCCGAGGGAGACGGCAAGAAGACGTCGCAGCAGCTAGCCGTCCATCAGACCCGGAGGGAGTCGCCTCAGAGGTAAAGAGGGCGGAGTGAGGGCGTCGAGCAGCGATGGACGCAACACCTTTGTTGGGTGGAAGAGTGCCCTTTGCCCTCTTCTAGGCAGTCGAGTATGCAGAACTTGTATCACTTCATCTTTCTTAGTGATAAGGAACTCAAGCTTTTCTTGGCATGACTATTTTCCTTTTCTAGACTCTCACACTTGGACTTCTCTTGTTCCAAGTGTTCTTGTGTTTGCTTGTAGGGTTCTTTAAGGGTATTTTCTTGGAGGAGTTATGAGGAGGCTTGAGTTTCTCTGGATTCCCTACATGGAGTCTTAAGTCTTAGAAGGATGTAGGCCATGATCATTGGGCAAAATGGCCCTTCGGAGACCATATTGGATTTGATACACCCAGGACCCCATGGGATAGGTTCTGGCATGAACCATTCAAATTGGGGCATAAGTGACTGGAGCCTAACACAACCAGGCTTAGGGCTTTGGACAGTATGTGGAAGCTAATAGTCTCCATGTGTGAGGGGCCAATATGTAACGTGGAACGAGTCACCTGTCCCAGAAGAGGGTTTTCATAGATGGACAGGAGCACCAGAGGAAGAGTCAGGGGAATTTGGGCATGCAGAAATGAGGATGGCCAGAAGTCAGGCCGATGTCAATATCGAGAATCCATCTGAAGGAAAAAGAGGGATAGATAGGCAGGACAAGCAGACAAGGAGTGGAACAAGCAGATGAGGGACACTGAAGAACTGAAGTGGCAACCACAGGAATTGATGAGTAAGACAAGGACCACAGAGGCTGGAGACAAAGATGAAGGCCACTGGAGCTGAAGACAAGGGCAAAGACTGCTGGAGCTGAAGAATGAAGACACAAGATGAAGGACACTGAACAGAAGATATTGGACGAAGGATGCTCTACTAGGATGTAGGGAGACCTGTTGCCAAGGCAAAGACTGAAGAAAGCAAGGTCCTTTTATAGGCCATAGCCTATGATTTCATCAGTTGACGCCATGGAATTTCCAGCCATGGGCCCTTTAAATCAGAGCACATCAGGTACAAGTATGCCTAGAAGAGCCCAGGAAGAGTGAAGGAGCAGCAGCATCTGCGGCGTGTCAGCGTCATCTTGCGATGTTGAGGAGCAGCTGGTTCAGCCGGGACCACCAGCGGCATCCTGCCGAGTGCGCGGAAGTGGGCCTGAAGGTAGAAACGGTGGTTCAAGTGGTGATCTGCGGACTGCTGATCATAACAAAGTGTTCTCCATGACAGGTGCATAAGTGTAAGTATCCTCCTTAGGAGATAATAGGGGTGTGCATTCGGATTGACCGCATTAGTAAAACGCAACTCATATTTTTTTTTTACTTAAAAAATTGATTCGACATAAACGATCGGATTTCCCACATATCGAACATAGATATGTTCGATATGTGGGAAATCGCGATTGTTGAGCCAAAATAAAAATATAAACCCCCTCACCCTCCTTAATCCCCCCCCCCCCCGACTTACCACAACTCCCTGGTGATCGAGCGAGGAGTGAGGACGTCATTTCTGCAATCCTTGGCGAGAAGCATGTGACGTCGGCGGCACGTCGAGTGACGCCGGCGTCACGTGATTCCCGGCAAGTTCGCGCCGGACGGCTCGTTCGGCCCAAAAAGAACTTTTGGCCAGCTTGGGGGGGCCTCCTGACCCCCCCAAGCTGGCCAAAAGTTCTTTTTGGGCCGAACGAGCCGTCCGGCGCGAACGAGTCGGGAATCACGTGACGCCGACGTCACGTGATTCCCGGCAAGTTCGCGCCGGACGGCTTGTTCGGCCCAAAAAGAACTTTTGGCCAGCTTGGGGGGGCCTCCTGACCCCCTCAAGCTGGCCAAAAGTTCTTTTTGGGCCGAACGAGCCGTCCGGCGCGAACTCGCCAGGAATCACGTGACGCCGCGTCACTCGACGTGCCACCGACGTCACATGCTTCTCGCCAAGGATTGCAGAAATGACGTCCTCACTCCTCGCTCGATCACCAGGGAGTTGTGGTAAGTCTGGGGGGGGGATTAAGGAGGGTGAGGGGGTTTAAATTTTTTTTTTGCACATATGTACATATACCCAACTCATTGGATTTTTTTTATGTCCATATTGGCCGCAAGTGGGACCCCCTTTCGGACATAAAAAATATGAACATAAAATTTTGCTCTGCACATCCCTAGGAGATAATGGTATCCTTTGACAGGTTACTAGTGAGACCCCAACCTAAGAATGGCTTTCAGTTCTGGAAGCAGTAACATTGTAAGGACATTGATGGAACGGAAGCAGTTAAAAGAAGGGCTGCAATGCAAAAGGCAGAAAATGAACTCCAGGGAGGAGAGAAGGGAAGATAGGATAGAAACAATCAAAGTATGGGGCATTGACCTTTTCCAAAGAAAAGGCATTTCAAGGACATTGTTCCATGGTATGATGTTGAAGGAAGGTTTAGAGAAAATAATAAATATTACTTTACTAAAAACTTGGTAGGTGCTTGGAAAAACTACAGATGTTTCCTCAGAAATAAAGGGAGGATGATAAGAAGAAAACAAGGAATGGATAAAGAAAAGCCGACCTAGCAGTGTGGCGGTGAGTTTGGTTATGCTATTATTATGTACTATTTAATATTTAGGCCAAAACTCCAGGCATACATAGAGGTGAAAGACGACTGTAACAGAAGTCAGTGACAGCCTTGCCAAGCAGTGCTGTGAACAAAGATAGATGCTCTAGCTCACTGCTGCGAAAAACTGATGACTTTAGGGAAATAGCAAGATCAACAATTTTCTGTTTGAAAATGCAGCTTCTGCAAGTATTGAGCAGGCTCACAAGACCTCTCTCCTGTTTTTCTCCTGGCCTTCCAAAACAGCTGGAAGCAATGTTTCGGAGGAGAAATCCAGCATACATCTTGTTTTCTGTTGCATGTAACTTCTGGAGATACTGAGTGAAGGCTAATAAAAACAAGTATCTAAATTTATCCTCCATACTTAGTTGGAATTACTGTAATTATTATAATTATAGTTGTAGTCTAAGTGACTTCCTGGTTTACTAATTTTTCATTCTTCAAACTGTCCACTGTACTTTGTCTGTGCTCTGAGGAAATACAGGGGCAGACAGCTGTACTTGCATCATAGTTGAGTTATATGTAGAATCCCGATAAGGGACAGAGGAACCAAGAACTGAGAGGATTCCTATCCAGAAATATCAAGGCCCAGAAGCACATGGCTGGATCACCCTCCTAAGAGACTGAGTTAAATAGGGATGTGAATCGGGCTTTGGATGATTGAAAATATCGATGATATTTTCAAAAATCGTCAAATGGGGGGCTCCCCTGAAACGATAGGAAAACCCCACGATATTGATCGTGGGGGGTCTCATCGTTTTGGAGGAGGGCGGGGAAAACGGCACACAAAAATAACCCCGACCCTTTAAAAAAAATCCCTTTGCTTCCCCCACCCTCCCGACCCCCCCCCCAAAAAAAACCCCAAAACAAAACACTTTACAGGTACCTGGTGGTCCAGTGGGGGTCCCGGAAGTGATCTGTCGGCTGCCACTAATAAAAATGGCGCCGTTGGCCTTTCCCCTTACCATGTGACAGGGTATCTGTGCCATTGGCCGGCCCCTGTCACATGGAGGGAGCACTGGATGGGCGGCGCCATTTTTAAAGATGGCGCCGCCCATCCAGTGCTCCCTCCATGTGACAGGGGCCGGCCAATGGCACAGATACCCTGTCACATGGTAAGGGGAAAGGCCAACGGCGCCATTTTTATTAGTGGCAGCCGACGGCCCGAGAGTGGGAGATAGCTTCCGGGACCCCCACTGGACCACCAGGTACCTGTAAAATGTTTTTGGGGGGGTCAGGAGGGTGGGGGAAGCAAAGGGATTTGTTTTAAAGGGTCTGGGTGGGTTTTTCGTTTATCGGCTCAGGCGCAGCTGATAAACAAAACCACGATTGGGCCCAATTGAAAAAAAACCCACATGTGAACCGGAATCCGAACCGGTTCCGATTCACATCTCTATTAAATAATCTAAACTTTGCACAGAGAGTATCTTAGCAGAGGAGGGAGAAGATTTATTTCCTTGTTTTTTGTCCGCAGATTCAGTTTCTCATCTTAATGCTTTCAGCTTTTCAGTCAAAGCCAAGCATAAACCCTTGCTGGGAAAGAAACTGGTGGACCGTGGTCTTTCTGTAAGAGACTGATACCAGGCCCACTTTCTGTTTACTGCCAAGTAAAGTGTTTGTGGAACCTCCCCAGGAGAGAGAGACCTTCCACACACTGCAGGGCTCATCTATTTCATTTGTCATTTAGCCAGCTCCACCATCAAGAGGGACTTCTTCATTGCCTTGATTGTAGGTTTTTTTTTAATCACACAATTTTGAGATTGGGACAGGATACACCCTTTACAAACTGACATCGGGGTGGATCTGTTTCCTCCTCCTTTTTGAGTACTCAGGGGATAAAGACAATTTCTGAAAGCTGTGTACTTCTCTGCTTTTCTCCCCAACCTTTCTCTATTAGTGTTCCTTATTTTTTTTTTTTCTATCCTTATGTGTACGTTGGTTCCCTGGCTAACAGGCCATATCCAGTGTTATTTCTGCATTGCTTGATTTAAAATAAGAAATCTGCAAGTTTATATTCTCCTTCACTACTGTACTTTTCCCATTTAATGTTCTAGCTGAATTTACTGTCTACTTACACAATACTAGCAAAAGGGTTAATTGCTGTTTTATTCTGGTGGGATGATTTTATCTGGTCTGTGGGGCCACAAGTTGTTTGGGAAGGGCACAGAATTGTGGTATTGGGATGACCAGGACCCTGTCTCATCCCCCACTCTGGCTACAAACCCAAAGATAAATCATATTATTGAATATAATTGCTCATGTGGTCCTCCCCACCCTAAGCATAGGGGTAATTCATAGTCTGGACCAAGGGGGAAGAGGTGGCCACATATAGAAAAAAAAACAAAAATGTAGGTTTGAGCGATCAAGATGTTATATTTTAAGCATTATGACCTAAGCAATGTTGCTTTTTAGCTGTTTTGGCATGCTTATGTTTTCTGTTGCATACGTTTTTGTTATGCTTTCTAGTGTATATCAACTGTAATTCACTAAAATTGGTGAAGCAGTGGAATCAAAATTGTAAACAAACATGAGGCTGAAAGCTTGGATGTGAATTCTAAGATATCACAGACTGATGAAGTAGAGTATGATGGTCATATCTATAAGTCACCATTATTTAGTAGATGTTTAAACAAAGTACAGTGAACAGTTTGTAGAGTGCATTTTTTAGGTTCTCTGCAAATTTTGGGGGGGGACTTTGTTGTTTTTTTACTAATTTTTTTTTTTTTACATTCTTCACTCTATTATTCCCTCTTTTCCTAACAGTTGCACATTGGGCCATGGGATCATTGTGATGGTGCACTACTTACAACCTACAAATCTACAGAAACCTGTTAGAAACATGAGAGCCAAAAAAAGACCCTATGGCCCATCTACCCAATTAATTTTGCTTTATAATTCTTATCACTCTCTTAGAGCTCCCCTGTGTTTATCCCATGATTTATTGAATTCTGATACCATTTTTGCTTCTACCACCTCCACTGGGAGGCCGTTTCATGCATCTACCACCCACTTTGTAAAGAAATATTTCCTAAGATTATTCCTGAGTCTACCCCCTTTCACCCTCATCCCATGACCCCTCGTTCTAGAGCTTCCTTTCTGTTGAAAGAGGTTCACCTCCTGTGCATGGAAACCTTTGAAATATTTAATTGTCTCTATCATATCTTCCCTATCTCGCCTTTCTTTAGGGTGTAAATGTTTAGATCTTTAAGTCTCTCCCCCTGTGCTTTAGAACAAAGACCACTGACCATTTTAGTAGCCCCCTCTGCACTGACTCCATCCTGTTTATATCTTTTTAAAGATGCAGTCTTCAGAATTGAACACAGTTCTCCCAGTGAGGTCTCACCAGGGACCTTTACAGGGGCAATATTACCTCCCTATTTTGCTGACCATTCCTCTCCCCATGCAGCCAAGCATTTTTCTGGCTTTTGCCATTGCTTTATCCACTTGTTTGGCCACCTTAAGACCATCAGATACAATCACCATCAAATCCCACTCTTTGTTCATGCTTAATTTCACCTCCAATGCTGTACCTCTTACTAGGTCAGTGCCAGGAGGTTGGTTGTGTCTGGGTACCATTCAGCAAAGCTATGGGAACTAGGGATATGCATTAATTTCAAACAAATGTGGAAAAAGAAATGAATAGAGTCCAATTCACTTCTTTTGGGGTCCCCCCCAAATTAAACAAATCCTATTCATTTTGAATAGAATAATCTCTATAAGCCATTTCAGTCAATGGACTCATAGAAATCAAGAGGAGAGCAACATGTGTACAGTTAGGAATTGATACAATATAGAGCAACCAGCTAGCAGACATGGGTAGGATGGACATGTTGTCAAGAGGACAACATGGATGATGGATTGCAGTGAATCATTATTTCAGTCCAACCTATCGCTGCGCACTGGATACAGTGACGATGATCTTGAAGACTGAGCATGTCAGAGATTTGCTGTGCATTCCTTCTGAAGAAATTGTCTGTGAAAGAATACACTATCTGAGCTCTCTCTGAGCTCTAGGTTAATTTTTCTCAAACAACGTTTTCACTGCTGCCCATTTTAATTGTACCAGTCACTCAATAGAAGAAAGCAGGCAGGCAGCACTGTGTCAGAGAGAGCAGAGTTGAGATTCTTGCTATTCTTTTTTCCTTTGTGGTGACTGGAGAATTGCTTGCACAGCTGCTACTGATTTTGTCTCTGGCTGGGCAGTGGGCACAAGGTGAGCAGTGAGGGCAGGACAGAGACTGAAGTATTCCAGGCTGTGTTGTGGAGCCTGTCACCAAGCTCAGCAGTGTCAGAACTAGTGCATATAGTGTAACACTCAGCACAGCACTGCCTCTGTGTTCCTTCCTGTTGCGGTCCGGTCCGTGAAGCTCACATCCCGGTCCTTACCTCGAGGGTTCCTGCCGGCTGAGAACGAAGCAGAGTCGGGATCTGGGCGTCCCCGCGGGGGAGACGCCATTACTGGCCTGCCTCTAGGCGCGCGCGGACGCCCCGCACTTATCTAGACAGTTTCCCGCCTGAAGGTGGCTCCGCCCCTAGTCTGACGTCAGACGCCGCGGCCTACTTAGGGCCACCGCGGACACCCGATCAGTGCCTTGCAACAGGGTTCCTTCGGTCCCCCGTTGCCTCAAGCTCCGGAGTCTGCCAGCGTTCTGGCTACTCCGTTCCTGCATGTCTACAGCCCAAGCCAGGTTCCCGCTTGCCTACAGCCCAAGCCGGGCTCCAGCCTGTCTACAACCCTTGCCGGATTTCTGCCTGCCTCTGCCAAGCCTGAAACTCTTCTGTTTCCTCTCTATCGACCGCCTCGCCTATGTCCCAGTGGTCGGGCCCCTACGGGCTCCTCCCGGGGTGGGCTCCGACTTCCAGGGTGAATCTCCTAAGTCCCAGCGGATGGACTCCCAAGGGCTCCTCCCGGGGGAATACCAGCTTCCAGGGTGAAGCCGTTTCTACCTGCTCGTCAGGAGTCTGCCTCCCGTCCTGTTCAGTTGAGACCAGTGAAGTCCTTCCTAAGTCTCCTGTAGGCCGGCCCAAGGGTCCACTAGCCCCGTACTCACAACACTCCCCACACATATAAGCATGGCAGAGTCAGCAGGCCTACAGCCCCTTCTCAATCTCTGCTTGGTTCTCCTACCCTCTTTAATGGGAGACAAACTGGGGTGGTATGTCCAAAAAATCCCTCATTCAGAAGAAAAACTGGCAGAATACAAAAGATGCTCAAGAGAAACCATTTCCTATACTGAAAATCATAAGAGGTTAGAGTAATAAGAGGGACTTCATGCAAAACCTAAAACTCATGAAATGCAATAGCCAGTGTTCAGGATATGGGAAATATTTTCTATAAAAAAACCAACTCTTACAACTTAATATAAACCTCCTATCGTTGTGAAACCATTTCAATGTACTAAATGTGATATAATTTTCATTTGGAAAGCCCATTTCACACGAAAATCCAAATTCTAATCTGCATCTTGGGAGTCTTTGTGCCATTCAGCCTTACTTCCATACCCAGTCCTTACTACTTGGATTTCTCTTTGCCACTGTGCCTTGTTGTTGTATCCCAAACCTTATACCCATAGATGCATTTACCAGTCTGTGGGGGCTGCTTTGAACCTCTCATATTATGTTTTTTCTATCTTGAAGCCACTGTTTGTGCTGCTTGGCCCTCTTATCAGGGCCTGCCTTGGAGTTTATTCTGCCACCATTTTGCTTAATTTTCCTTCAAGCTGCCTTAGGATGCTGATGCCACTTGAGATGCCATCAGTGGTTGATGTCACTGCTGCTGATGCCCTCTTTGGGAGCCTTGAGATGTTCTTCCCACTTTTGCTAATTTTTGGCTCATCTCAATATGATTTGGAGAGCTCCTGCTAATGCCAGTATCCTTATGCCCTTTTACAGAGTCTTAGGTTATTCATTCCACTTTTGATGCCACAGTCCTTCTAGGTTCCTTGGACTTC
Organism: Rhinatrema bivittatum; assembly: GCF_901001135.1. Taxonomy (NCBI): domain Eukaryota; kingdom Metazoa; phylum Chordata; class Amphibia; order Gymnophiona; family Rhinatrematidae; genus Rhinatrema; species Rhinatrema bivittatum. The sequence continues at coordinate 802,924,221 of NC_042616.1, read as the reverse complement.
TTTCCCCCTCCTGTTGATTTCTTCCCATAAGTGTTAAGACAATTGATTAGAAAACCCCCGATTTTGGAGCCCAATACACAGTAGGTTGTAATGCTTCCCCCATTATCTTTAATGGCAAATGAAATATGAATCAAACTAAAAAAAACTATTTTATTTTGTTTTGAAACTAAAGAAATGAATTGAAGTCTCCATGAAATGAATTTTGAAACAAAACACATATTTTTCCTCCTTCACATCCATAATGGGCATCTAGGAGTCCAGATATTGGGCAACAGCCTCATTCACTTTGGTAGCTGTTTAGATAATTACACATCTTGTTGTGGTTAGGTAGCTATATTTATTTTGAAAATTGCCCCCCCTCAAGACTGAAGGAGCTAAAAATGTACTCTTTAGAAGTAAGACGAGAAAGGGGAAATATGGTTTAAATATTCAAATATCTAGCAAGCTTCAGCACAATTTGCATAGAATGAAATGCTCAAGGCCAGGGGCAGCTTTTAATGGTTAAAAAATGAATGATGTAACTTGGTCTCTGTATTGGAAGTCGCATACCACACGGTCTGAGTGTTAATGAATATTGAGATATCGCATTGAAATGTATAGCTACTGTATATATATATCTGTCTTGTGATTTTCTGTACTATGTTCCTATGCCTTGTTAAATTAAGAGTTTTAAATAAATGTCATTTTATTAGTGTATATAGTTACCTGCCATGAACAAGGTTTGGTAATAGGGAGGGCTATAAATTTCTGTCACATAAATAAATAAGAAGCTGAAGGAAGGAAAACCCAAAAGGGATGTGAGAAAACTGCTTTTTCACCAAGAAAATGGTGTGCACTTTCAGTGGAGGAAATAGACACAACGGGGAAAAGGGGAACTGAGAAGACCTCAGACTGAGCAGGAGTTGTGACAGCAGATAGACACCGATAGGCAGGCTGTGGATCCCAAATCGTCTTTGTCTCCCAATATCTTCTGTGTTTCTGTATGCGTTAACAAATCCCTTTTTAATTTTTCACTTGAATAAAGTGGTGGGGTTGCCATGATGAAGGGAACATAGCTCTTACAAGTTAATCATCAATATATGAAATGACTGCCACAGTAAGGTGTCACCTATAACTTGCTGGTTGACCTTTATTTCAAATTTCACACTTGAAAGTCAATCCCCTCACTTCCAAAACTTCTGACTCCTCAACCTTCTGTGAGATTATTTAATGAACATGGCTGATAATGTGATTCATTCGTAGTTTAATTTAATTTCTTTAAATGTGATTTGCAAATTTCAATTTATTAAAAAGTTGAATATGAAAAAGCAGAATTAGTACAGAGAAACCTGCTAAGCAAGCTATGTATGGAGTACACAGGCCAAAAAAATTCATTTGTATTGGCCAGGCTCTATCAAAGCGATTTTCTAAGAGAAGGCAATGCAGAGGCCATGCAGTATTCAGTACACCGTGCTAATGCAGAATTTATGGCCTGCAAACAAATGATAATGTATAATGTTAACAAGTACAAATGTATGTGGGGTGTCAGAGTCATTTTATCCTTGCATGGGAAATCTTCTTGTGGATCCTTGTCTTTTGGAGGAAGGGGTTCTTGTACTATGATTTTGTAACTGTGAACAGTATATAAAAAAGATATACTATATTGGTGATTGTATGTACAATTAAATACTGCTTACATTTCTAAAAGATACTGACCAGTAGATTATTTGCCACACAGTATTTTGTTTTTTTATGTTTTCTACATGTTCATCCCGCCTGCCTTGTTTGCCTTCTATATGGGTAAGACGGGAGAAGTGGTGATTGTTGGAGATTTTAATCTGCCGGATGTAGACTGGAGAATCCCTTCTGCGGAATCTAACAGTAGTAGAGAGATAGTGGATGCACTGCAAGGGGCTCTGTTCAAACAAATGGTAATGGAACCCATGAGGGAGGGTGCTCACTAATGGAGATAATGTCTCTAATGTCCGGGTGGGTGACCAACTCAGCACCAGTGATCATCAAACGGTATGGTTTCATATCACTAACACAATACAGAGAAGTCACACAAAGACCCGGGTTTTGAGTTTCAAAAACACTGACTTTATTGAAATGGGGAAGTACCTGGAGGAAGAACGAGAAGGCTGGGAGAATGAGAGAGATGTGGATCAACAGTGGGCCAAACTAAAAGGAGCAATTACTGAAGTGACTAATCTATATGTTAGAAAAGTAAAGAAAAGCAAGAAAAGAATGAAACCTATCTGGTTCACAAAGGAGGTGGCTGATCAAATAAAAGATAAAAGAACAGTGATCCCAAAGGGAGGATCACAAGGAGGAATATCTGGTAAAATTGAGGGAGACAAAGAAAGAAATCAAGAAAGCGAAAAGTCAAGTGGAAGAAAGGATTGCCAAAGAGGTAAAGCGTGGTGACAAAACATTTTTCAGATACATCAAAGAAAGGAGAAAAGTCCAAAGTGGTATAGTAAAATTGAAAGGTGGAAAAGATCAATGGGTGGAAACAGATGAAGAAATGGCAGAAATATTAAACAAATACTTCAGTTCAGTCTTCACTAAAGAAGACCCTGGAGAAGGACCATCGCTAGATAACAAGAAACCAGAGGGGAGTGGAATGGATGAAACTCCGTTTACAGAAGAGAATGTATGGGAAGAGCTAGGAAAACTGAACGTGGACAAAGCCATGGGGCCTGATGAGGTTCATCCCAGGATACTGAGGGAGCTCAGAGATGTGCTGGCAGCTCTGCTGTGTGACCTGTTCAATAGATCCCTAGAAACGGGAGTGGTGCTGAGTGATTGGAGAACAGCGGTGGTGGTCCCGCTTCACAAGAGCGGGAGCAGACAGGAGGCTGGAAACTACAGGCCGGTTAGCCTCACCTCGGCGGTGGGTAAAGTATTGGAATCACTGCTGAAGGAAAGAATAGTGAACTATCTACAAGCAGCAGAATTGTTGGACCAGAGGTAGCTTGGTTTCACCAAGGTAAGGTCCTGTCAGATGAATCTGATTGACTTTTTTGATTGGGTGACTAAGGAATTGGATCAAGGAAGAGCGCTCGATGTCATCTACTTGGATTTTAGCAAAGTTTTTGATACGGTCCCGCACAGGAGGTTTGTGAATAAAATGAGAAGCTTGGGAGTGAGTGCCAAGGTGGTGGCCTGGATAAAAAACTGGTTGAAGGACAGAACAGAATATGTGATGGTAAATGGAACTTACTCGGAAGAGAAAGCGGTGTTAAGTGGAGTGCCGCAAGGGTCGGTGTTGGGATTGGTCCTGTTCAATATCTTTGTGAGCGACAGCGCGGATGGGATAGAAGGTAAGGTTTGTCTATTTGCGGATGACACTAAGATCTGCAACAGAGTGGACATGCCAGAAGGCGTGGAGAGAATGAGACAGGATTTAAGGAAGCTGGAAGACTGGTCGAAGATATGGCAGCTGAGATTCAATGCCAAGAAGTGCAGAGTCATGCATATGGGATATGGAAATCCGAAAGAAATGTATTCGATGGGGGGTGAAGGGCTGATGTGCACGGAGCAGGAGAGAGACCTTGGGGTGATGGTGTCTAATGATCTGAAATCAGTGAAACAATGTGACAAGGTGATAGCTAAAGCCAGAAAAATGCTGGGCTGCATAGAGAGAGGAATATCGAGTAAAAAAAGGGAAGTGATTATCCCCTTGTACAGGTCCTTGGTGAGGCCTCACCTGAAGTACAGTGCTCAGTTCTGGAGACCGTATCTCCGAAGGGACAGAGACAGGACGGAGGCTGTCCAAAGAAGGGTGACCAAAAAGGTGGATGGTCTTCATTGAATGACTTATGAGGAGAGATTGAAAAATCTAAATATGTATACCCTGGAGGAAAGGAGGAGCAGGGGTGAAATGATACAGACTTTCAGATAATTGAAAGGTTTTAATGATCCAAAGTCAATGACAAACCTTTTCCGTTGGAAAAAAATCAGCAGAACCAGGGATCATGATTTAAAACTCCAGGGAGGAAGATTCCATGAAGTTAGCAAGTAGCTCATTTAAAAGAAATCGAAGAAAATTCTTTTTCACTCAGCGCATAGTTAAGTTCTGGAATTCATTGCCAGAGAATGTGGTTAGTGCAGTTAGTGTAACTGGGTTTAAAAAAGGTTTGAATAAGTTCCTAAAGGAGAAGTCATAAACTGCTATTAATCAATAAGGAATAGTAGCTTGGGATCTATCTATTGTTTGGGTACTTACCAAGTACTTGTGACTTGGATAGGCCACAGTTGGACACAGGATGCTGGGCTGGATGGACCCTTGGTCTGACCCAGTATGGCACATCTTATGTTCTTATGTTCTAACATGTAGTTTCTATATAGGGGTCCATGGCAGGTTTTATATTGGGATTCTGTCCCATTCCCATATAAAAGATGCTCTTGAATAGTTTTGATGGTAGTTTTACAAGATGGCTGAAACTGGCCTGGGGTTTCCTTGTTACTTAGAAAGTTCTTCTGTCTAGAGACAGCTGTATGGAACCGCAAAACAGAAATCATTTGTGCGATTTCTAAATTATGTATTTTTATAGGCTTGTTCTTGGGGGGAGGGAAAACTGCTGATTGTGACTGAGTTAATTATCATAATCTTGAGGGGAGGGCAAAGGAAGGCTTATGGGCCCATGATCCGGATCTTTTAGATACCTAGCAATGCCTCTGCCATTGATATCATTGATACAGGCCATGCTTTTTCTTCACCTCTCTCTCCAAATAGCCAAGGGGCACTGTTGCTCCCTTGGACACAGCCGAGGCCCATGACATTCCTATGGAGAAGTACCCTGCACCTGAGGGAGACAGAGCAGCCAGAAGAAATGCTGATGACTCTGGAGTGAGAGGACCCCTGGATGGGTAACAGTCTGCGATGTAGTAGAGGAGGAGGGCCAACCGATGCTGTTACAGGAGAAGCAGAGCAAGCACGAGCCTGACATGCCACGCTCGGAAGCACAGGAGAGAAAGGGAAAAGGGCCAAGGGACGAGAAAGAAAAAGCAACAGCAGCGGGAGAAGCCTTCTTCTGAAAAACAATCCCATTCTTTGCCAGAGCCGGTACGATTCCCATCGGACACGGGGAGCAGCAGATGGTGGGCTATGCTCAGCAGGAGATGGAAGGCCGCAGAGAAGGGACTAGAAAAATGCAGGGCCAAATGAAACGTTCTTCTGATAATGACTTATTCTTTGAGCAAAATATAGCGATTGCTGTGTTAGTAGAGATAAGGTTCAACAGACGAGTTATCATTGGGCTAACACAAATGCATAGACTTAGTCCTATAGAAAAAAGTATTCCTACAACATTGTTGTTGACTTATTCTCTTAGACAATGGAAAAGATTCCAGAGCATAAACTTGGTAAATTATGCTAATCCTACCATCTGTCCATGTGATATATTAGACATAGAGCATGAAAGTAGACAAAAACTATTAAGACCCAACTAGTCAACTCCGTTTTCTTCCTGCTGCAGTATCGCAGCCCCCACATGAGCCTTGCTTTTGATTTCACTTTGTTGCAACCAAGGATCCTTCTCCCCCCCCCCCCCCCATATTTTTTCTTGACTTCTATTAATGCCACGGCCTGTGCAGTTCACTGCAGACTGTTCCTATTGGATCATAACGAGCTGCTTTGCATGAGATGGAACTCATTACTTTTTTGCCATGCGGTGGAGCAGATTTTTCCCGTAACGCTGTGTTACGACAATAACCTGGACTATTAAGCTATTAACATATGTTAATCAGTCAATAATGCACATTATTGCCATAATGCTGCTTAGTAACTTGGCCCTTAGGTGCATTATGGACACTGGCACAAAGCTAGCATTCAAGCTGGAGATAACGTGAAGAGGTTTTTTTTTTAACAATATAAATCGCTGCCCTCGCTGTTTCTTAATCTTAAACACACCGAGCATATTGTTGGTGCATAATGAACTCGGAATTATCTGAGTGACTAAAATGTTGCTTAATTACATCCTTAGCAACATATTAAGCCTGTAAAGAGTTTTCAGGCATGTGAGAAATGTTTTACAAAAAAGTTGTACAGCAGGTTTATTAAATCTCACCCCATTGTTCCAAGCCATATTTATAAAGACATCTAATTCATCTCAAATTTGTTTAATCTACCCATGCTAATTAAGTACCCAGAGCGTTCTTCAGCGTTTCAGATGCTTCGAAGTTTTCCATTCGCATTCATCATGCTGCTCCAAATAATTGTCCCCAAGTGAAAACCTTTTTTTTTTTTTTCTTCCTTCCTATACATATGCTTCAGAGGTAATAAAGACTGCTAGGAGCTTCTGGGACTTGAAGGAATTCCAAATGTGTGCAGATGTTCAGAAACTTTCTTACTCTCCAGCAGAGCTATTTCTCTGCTTAGGATAAAATAAACCACGCAAGATCCCTACCTGAAGACCGTGCAGCCTAAAATCGCACAGAGTGCACAGAAGAGGCAGGGCATGAGCTTGGCATGACCGGGTTTCACCACCCTGTACTATCTCCTCTTGGAATTTATTCAACCAGTTGGTTTTTGCCTAAATGAAGTAACATGAAATGACTGAACTTTGGTTAGAAGGTTCTTTCCTTTTCATCTCCAAACTAGGGTACGAGAGTGGTTATCAGCAGGGATCACGAATATCAGTCAGTACCACTCAAGAAGAGAAATAGTGTGTGTGTGAGGGAGAGAGAGAGAGAGATTGTGTGACTGTGAATTTGGGAGAGAGAGCAAGCGTGCATGAAAGTGAGCATATTTATTTATTTACCTATTTATTTAAAAACTTCTATTCTGCAACTTCCTAATGTCTGTCCAGCATGGATTACAATTGTACAGTCATCAAATGCTTCTTCAAAATACATTGTCTTAAGCCCTTTTCTAAAGAATTTTAAATCCTGTTGCTCATGAAGGCCTGCTGGCAAATTGCTCCACTCAGATACTCGCTGCAGAAGAAAAGACCCTTGCTCTCGTCTACGCCAAGTTATACTTAATAGCTGGAGGAATAGCTAACGAACAAGTGCCCTCTGATCTCAATGCCCGCCTTGGTGTGCACCATTCTATTGAGCTTCTTAATACACATGGGTGTACAGTTTTTTCAAAAGCTTAAACACAACAACCACTTGCCTAAATCTTACCCTTCACTTAATCGGAAGCCAATGTAGGTCTCTCGGCACTGGAATGACATGCTTTCTTCTTGAGAGATCAATCACATGAGCTGCGGCATTCTGGGCCAATTGTAACACATGTGTTAACCTCTCAGGTAATCTTGCATACAAGGCACCACAATAATCTAAGTAGCTTAGAACCAAAACCCGTACCACTATACGAAAAAGGTCTTGGGATAAGAAACTCCTCAGCAGTCTAATCATTTTAAGTTTGGATGGGAACAGACAGACCATCTGCCAATAGGGCCTCTGCATGGTACCCTTCATAAAAGCCCTTTCCCACCCATAAAATCCTAGTATTTTAATATTTAAACACAAATGGTGATCTGTCAGTCACCCCTTTACCCAGGGCTGGCGAACCATCAGGGGCCGCGAGCGGTGGCGGCAAAAAGGAGTGCGTATTCGAATCTCCACTCCTCTTTGCCGCCGCCGCTCGCAAGAGGTAGGAGATGGGTCTGCAACCGGGGCGGGGGGGGGGGGGGGGGGAGTGTCATCGCAAAGCAGAAGGTGCCTAGGGCGCCTAATTTCCTTGCACCGGCCCTGCCTTTACCTCGTTAATTAATTCTTGCAGCTTGATCTCTGATAACTCATCATGGGGGCCACAAGGCAGAAAGAGCTGGACGTCAATCGGTATACATTAAATAGTTTATGTTCAGACCGCAGCAATGAACCCAAGGTACTGAAGAGAGCGCTGGCCCCTGAGGCACACCCCATTGAATGTTATGCCATGTTGAACGCAGGGCATCCATCTGAACGCTCTGCTTCCAATTTGAGAGATAGGACTGAAATCAACTCACAGCCGAACCGCCCATACCCTCTGTAGAAAGTGTGCACTCCAGGTCTCTTGACGTACTGTATCGCATGCTGCAGAACAGATCAAGCTGAATCAGTAGGCCTGCACGTCCTTGAACCAAACTATTCGGTAATGTGTCCATTGAACAGGTACTCTGGATTGCGGTGCCTACAAAAGCCGAATGCATTCGGGTTCAGTATCTGAGTGTCGCTTGCAAAATCCTCCAACTCTGCTACCTTTCCTAAAATGTTTACTGCTGTTGTCAAATTCGAAACTAGGCGATAATTGGCCAGGTCAGTAGAAGGAAGATTAATATCCTTCTTAACAGCTCTTACTGTCACTTGCTCCTGGGATAATCCCACCACTTAGAGGTTTGTTAATTCTTTTCTTGTAATTTCAAAAAGATGTCGCCTTCAGATTTTTTACAGTCATAAAACGGCAGGGAATAGGCTGATTTTAACCTTGACACCGTTAAACCAACTTCATTTAATGTACTTATATCAAACTCTGTCCATGTATTTTTTTTTGGGGGGGGGGAGGGGGCACAGGCCAGCCCTAGTCCACCTGACATCGGCCCTAGCTCCAGCTGCAAATTCTGAATTTCCTCATCAGAATAATTAGCTAGCAGCTCACAATCTGGCATCTCGTTGTCCAAGTTCACTGGACCTGCCGTTAGCTTTCTCGTTACAGAAAAGAGCTCTAATGGCTTATTAATTGCCCACTCTAAATGCGACACAATCTCTTTTTACACTCATTCAGCAATCACGAGAACCATTTAATGCCCTTTTTGTACTCTAATAAAGCATTCTCATCTTTTACTTTTACTCCAATGCCTCTAAAATGTTCTTACCTCCCGCTTTGCTTCTGCCGCCCTTGCTGAATACCAGGGTGCACAGGTTGCTTTCTGTCTGGCTCTTAACCTCATGTTCTGGGGCAACCTGCTCATAAGCCTGCAAGAAGGAACACTGCCGTTTATCAGCCATTGCATCTAAAGACAAAAGTATCGCATACACCTAGATCAAGCCTTGCTAACCAAACACTCCTTCAATTGCTCATTATTTAGCAGTGGACGCCTAGTTCTTTTCTCTCTTGTGGCACCCCTAACTTTACCTTTAAGGTGAAGCAAATCAAGTAATGATCAGACCAAGCGTGTGCACGTGTGTGTGAGAGAGAGAGACTGGGAGCGTGCATGAGAGTGAGTATATGTATATAGGGGCCCATAGGATCCCTGGAAAAGGAGTTTGCACTTGTAGTTGAGTGGGAGCCATGTAGAGTAGAGCAGTGGTTCTCAACCCTGTCCTGGGGACCCCCCCAGCCAGTCGGGTTTTCAGGATATCCACAATGAATATGCATGAGAGAAAATTTGCATACACTGCCTCCATAACATGCAAATTTTCTCTCAAGCATATTCATTGTGGATATCCTGAAAACCCGACTGGCTGGGGGGGGGTCCCCAGGACAGGGTTGAGAACCACTGGAGTAGAGGAAGGTACAAACTGTGTCACAGCACCTCCTCTAGAGGCTGCTGTGCTGGTTTGACCCTGCTTGCATTAAAGCGAGTGACCCTCCTTGTGTCTGTGGATTTTTAGTTAAGCTTTTGCAAAGAAGCCAGTGTTTTCCTTAGTCCTCTTAATTCTTTTCCTGTGCAAAGGCTCAAAATGTTTGCTCAGAAGTTTTTGAAAAGTAGAAAGAGAACTTACAACTCGCATCTAGTGTTGAGCCGTAGTGAGCCTGTAGCCAATATACCTGAAGGGCGCCATGGTGCTGCTTGGTGACGTTGCTTTGAGAAGGAGCAACACCATGGCCCTGCCAGAGGCCTGGTGTTGCTCCAATGCCTCTAAAATGTTCTTACCTCCCGCTTTGCTTCTGCCGCCCTTGCTGAATACCAGGGTGCACAGGTTGCTTTCTGTCTGGCTCTTAACCTCATGTTCTGGGGCAACCTGCTCATAAGCCTGCAAGAAGGAACACTGCCGTTTATCAGCCATTGCATCTAAAGACAAAAGTATCGCATACACCTAGATCAAGCCTTGCTTATTAACACTCCTTCAATTGCTCATTATTTAGCAGTGGACGCCTAGTTCTTTCCTCTCTTGTGGCACCCCTAACTTTACCTTTCACCTTTAAGGTGCAGCAAATCAAGTAGTGATCAGACAAGCGTGTGCACGTGTGTGTGAGAGAGAGAGACTGGGAGCGTGCATGAGAGTGAGTATATGTATATAGGGGCCCATAGGGTCCCTGGAAAAGGAGTTTGCACTTGTAGTTGAGTGGGAGCCATGTAGAGTAGAGCAGTGGTTCTCAACCCTGTCCTGGGGACCCCCCCAGCCAGTCGGGTTTTCATGATATCCACAATGAATATGCATGAGAAAATTTGCATACACTGCCTCCATAACATGCAAATTTTCTCTCAAGCATATTCATTGTGGATATCATGAAAACCCGACTGGCTGGGGGGGGTCCCCAGGACAGGGTTGAGAACCACTGGAGTAGAGGAAGGTACAAACTGTGTCACAGCACCTCCTCTAGAGGCTGCTGTGCTGGTTTGACCCTGCTTGCATTAAAGCGAGTGACCCTCCTTGTGTCTGTGGATTTTTAGTTAAGCTTTTGCAAAGAAGCCAGTGTTTTCCTTAGTCCTCTTAATTCTTTTCCTGTGCAAAGGCTCAAAATGTTTGCTCAGAAGTTTTTGAAAAGTAGAAAGAGAACTTACAACTCGCATCTAGTGTTGAGCCGTAGTGAGCCTGTAGCCAATATACCTGAAGGGCGCCATGGTGCTGCTTGGTGACGTTGCTTTGAGAAGGAGCAACACCATGGCCCTGCCAGAGGCCTGAGGAGGAGGAACAATGCTGCAGCCCTTCCAGAATTGCCAGTGTGGGCCTGAAGATGAAGAGAAATGCCAAAGCCCTGCTGGAATTGCCAGAAGGGTCTGGGGAAGACGAGCAATGCTGTGGCCCTGCTGAAATTGCCAGTGGGTCCTTAGGAGGAGGATTGGCGTGACCTGCTCTGCAGGAAGGAGCTCTAGGCCAGAGCTGGGTTGGCCCCAAGAAGAAGTCCTGTTGGCTGCGAGTCCTGCTGCTATTGTGTGTGTGTGTGAGACAGAGAGAGAGAGAGAGAGAGAGAGAGAGAGAGAGAAAATGGAAGCATGTGTGTATGACAGAGTGTGGGAGAATGAGCATGTGTGTGAGAGAGCATGTGTATATGACAGACTGTGGGAGAATGAGCGTGAGAATGTGTGTGCAAGTGTGAGAGAATGAGACCACATGTTTGTGCATGTGTGTGTGTGTGTGTGAGAGAGAGTGTGGGACTGTGTGAGAGCATGTGTGAGAGAGTGAGGAAGAGCATGTGTGTGAGAGAGAGCATATGCATTTGTGTGCACATGTGTCTGGGAGAGAGAGGATATGTGTGCAAGAGAGCAGAAAATTTGTGTACAACAAACATCCGTCCTCTCTTCCTGCTAATCCATGACAATCTCAGGGCATCTGGAAATCAAAGGTTCCAGGTATGGAAAGCAGGGAATTTATAAAAATCCTTATGTGTTTTTATTATTATTTTATGTGTCTGTTTTGAAATATTTTATTGGTGTTCAGAAAATATGTACATGTGTTTAATTATTGGTTGTTATTCTATTTGTTAGTTGTTTAGAATTATACTCTTTATTCATGTGGTTTTACTACTATTAATGAGATTTATATTTTGTGATTTTATTGTTTTATGAGGAATGGTAATGTTTATTTCTTTCCATTGCTGCACTGCATTCAGAGTCTGGCTTCTTGCGAATTCCAGTTCAGTTTTTGCCTGCACTTTTTTAATTTATATTTTATGGTCTCTTTATTCTGTATTTGGTGAGGGTTTGTCTGTGTCCTGCATGTATGACCGAGGTGAGGGATTCCGCTAGTGTATAGTTTCTGTGTAGAGATCTATAGCAGCTTGACTTGTTCTGTTTTCTTAATAGGGGGGGGTGTATTGGTGCTTTAGGGCCTGTTATAATGTTTGCATTGTTACATTTTCATAGGTAGTATTGTTGCTGCTTGAGTGCTGGCAGTTAGTGCTATTTTGATATAGAAAGTTTATTGTATTGTATTCTGTTTTCCTGTGGCTTTCAGAGGGCCAAGTCCATGCCTGTGGTAGGCTACAGTATGCCTAATATCATTAGGGTTCCAAGTATCTGTTTTGCTTTTTTGCCGGGTTTTGTGGTTGACATCACAGCATTGTATGTAAATATAGCATTCATATTGTGAGTGATATTATATCTCAGAAGACTGTACTTTGAATATCCTTTTTCATGTATATTTGTCATTAGAAATGTAGAATTTTTAATTGTGTGTAGGGAGGATGTGACAAGCTGGGATGGAGGTTTGTCTAGGATGCCTAACATCCTTGCACCGGCCTTGAGCATTGCTGTACAAACATTTGGCAGAGTCTCCTAACTCGTAGTGACATGTTTTGCGTCATGGGTGAGGGCGCAGCTTTTCTCTTGGCCGCAGGAGCTAAATTGCTTTGCTACGGCTCTGATACAGTGGCTGTCAAGGGTCTCTTTAGTGCTTTTTTGAAGTTAAGTGTCCATGGGGATTTCGGTTCTCATTCATCCTTCTTGCTCAGCATCCTGAGAGAAAAACAGGAGTTCAGCAGAGATCATGCGAGGGATTTCACATCCAACCAGCAAAAACCAGAGGTAGGAAGGAGGAGCGGAGAGTTTTCCAGAATCCAGTGCTTGAGGGAAAGAGAGGAGAAGGTGTAGCCCCCACTGGCGGATAACCAGAGAAAATACTGTCCTGGTGTACAGAGAGGAGGAGTAAAGAGTTACCCAGGCGGTACAGCAGCCTTGCAGAGGAAAAACTTAAAGGATCAAGGCTCAAGCATTTGGATCTCAGGTGTTTGCAATGGTGATTAAAATGGGGGTTAAGGCTTTACCCAGAGAGGCCTCCCACCCCCAATTCAATTCAGGGATGAAGAAAGGACCCTGAGGAATGCATAAAAGACTCACAGGATCACACATTTACCGAGCCTTCCCATGAGAATTGATCTTTGGAAAGTAGGGAAAAGAGAAACTTCCGTGTCACAGTGCATGATTGAACCAACTCATCGGTCAAGTTATGTCTGGAGCGATATGACAGACTCCAGTTTTTATTTATTGCCACTAAAGAAGTGTTAATCTCCAGGGCCCAGGAGACTTTGTGTGTGGACAGAAAAAAATGCTGTTGTGGGTAGGTGCCCTGAAGCGCCCCTCTGGCACAGGCAGACAGGCTGGAGAAGGAAGCCCCTGGCATAGGCTGACAATTGTAGAAGGGAGAAACAGACGGCCATTTTCCTGCCTCTTGTGATATTTATTTATTTATTTATTTATTAACTTTTATTTACCGACATTCGTGGAGCACATCATGCCGGTTTACAAAGAACTCAGGCGGGAAATACAATGAAACAATATAACAATAACACATTAATAATGATATATCATTATTAATGATAACGGCCAGGAGGCCCAAGGATCTAGGGATGGCTAGGGGTGGGGGAGAGGGGGTGGGGATGGGTCGGACGAAGGGGGGGTAGGGGTAAGTGACAAGGGCAGGGGGGAGCTGGGAGGTGTGGGAGCGGGTGTAGAAAGTCGGGCGGGAGGATCTGGGGGAGAGATTAAGTTTGGTTAGAGTCGGGGTAGGCCTGTCGGAAAAGCCATGTCTTGACTCCTTTCTTGAACATGTGGAGGGATGTCTCTTGGCGTAGGAAGGTGGGGAGGGAGTTCCAGAGGGTGGGGCCGGCGACGGAGAAAGCTCTTCCTCTGGTATAAGTTGAATGTGCTGATTTGAGGGACGGGGTGTAGAGAGTGCCTGTCTGGGATGTTCTTGTAGGGCGGTCAGAAGTGCGGAAAGTGGCATTTCATCGAGCCAGGTGTGATTGTATTTATGAAGGGAGTTGTGAAGGATGGTGAGAGTTTTGTATTGTGAGCGGAAGGAAATGGGCAGCCAATGTAGGTCTTTTAGTATGGGGGTGATGTGGTCCCTTTTACGCGTACCGGTTATGATTCTCGCCATGGAATTTTGAAGAATCTGAAGGGGTTTGATGGTGGTGGCAGGGAGTCCTAGTAGCAGGGAGTTACAATAATCTAGTTTCGTGAGCATAGTGGTCTGTATGACTGTGCGGAAATCGTGTGTGTGGAGGAGGGGTTTGAGTTTTTTTAGGATGTTTAGTTTATAGAAACCTCCCTTTAGGAGAGCTTTGATGTGGGGTTTAAAATTTAGGTGCTGATCTATGAAGACGCCTAGGTCTCTTACAGACTGGGGCTGAGAGGGGGCTGTGGTTGTATTCTGGATATTCAGCATGTTAGGGTTTTTGAGGTGTTTGAGTGGATTCTTAGGTACTGTGGCAGATGACCACGCCCAGGGGGAGGAGCCCCACGGGGAGCCACAGCACTGGGGTAGACTCAGGACGCACAAACACTGAATTGTCTTTTATTATACAGCTGGTGTGAGCCACCAGAGGTGGCAGTAGTGAGCAGGTTCTGAAGTAGCAGTCCAGGGACCCTCGGCAGAGGGACCCTTCTCACCAAGTTGATATAGGGAGGTTCCGGTGTAGGGTTCCCAGCACGGCAAAGCTGTAGATGAGATAGACTGAGAATTAGATTACTCACTAGATGGTAGCTGTAATGTAGAAGGTTTCCACCAGGCAGAAGTAGATGGTTCCAGGCACCGAGGCAGGGAGAGCAGGCCCCCGAGGAGCGAGAACCTGATCCCAGTGAGGCACCTGAAAGAAGAGGAAGGGCCCCCAAGGAGCGGGTACCCCAAAGGGCAGAGAGAGAGAGCTTCCAGCAGCTGTACAGAAGCGGCAGAGCAGTGTAGATCGGGGGAGTCCAATCCGAAATCCAGTCCTTGCTAACTCGATTAGCTAGCAAGTAAGGGCAGGCTAAATACCTGGATGTTGTGACATCACTCGAGGGAGACGCCCCCGAGGTTCGCGCCACAGCTAGAATAAAGATGTGGGTAGTGCGCACGCGTGCACCCTAGTAGGCCCTTGGGAGGAACATGGCGGGAGGCAACGCCATAGCCGTTCCAGGGACGCCGGAGAGGGCGGCTTGCAGACCCTGTGGCAGCCATTTTCCCAAGGTAAGAGGGAGGAGCCGAGAACAAGGTGAGGCATACGGGGCGAAGCCGCCTGAGACCGACGGACGCAACACAGCAGGACCGCGGCAGAGCGACGAGTAGGCCTGGAAGCAGTGGGAGCCATTATCCTTGCCTCCCACAGCTTTGAGGGGAAGGGGAGGAGTGAAGAGAGCCGGGCCGCCACCCCGGCTTAAAAACGGCATCACCAGATGAGAGGGAGGCTTCTGCCGCTGCCGTGTTCTGGCTCAGGGGGGAGGGTGGCAGGAGAAAGCATCCAGAAGTCTGGGAAGCTCCTGCGCTGAAGTTAGGCTGCAGCTGGGAGCCTTAAAAGGGGATGGGCCACAGCGGTGCCGCGGGGGCAAGACATGCAGGAAATAAATAATAAATACAGGGGAGAAAAGAGGGTAAGAAATAAAATAAAATCGGGGGGTAGGGCACAATAAGTGACAGGGATTCTTGGACAAGCCCCCGCTGCATGGTCTGTCACCCCCCACCGCCCCAGAGGTTCTCTCGTGCACCCTGGCACACAAGGGCTCCGGGTAAGCCCCTACTGTATTGCAAGGGGAGACATTTCTACGAGTACCCATGCCAGGTTTTACCCTGCAAGCTCACCGCAGTTCCCGCAGCTCCTGCAGCAAACCGAAGAACACGAGGGATAGCCTCATGGCTTTTGGAAGTGAGATGGCCAGCGTAAGGACGCCAGGGGTGTAAAGCAACCAGCCCCTCTGGGGTTTTTGGGACAGCCCCCTTCTTTAAAGACAAGATAGACATTAAATAGGGGCGACTGGCATCTTTGCTATGGTAAAAAGAAGGTTGCGACAAGCAAGGTGAAGGTGTGTGAGGACTTTTAAACTGTACTGGTTTTTTTCTTTCTGATGCTAGCAGAGCAGGGATTGGCTCTCAGGGTTGGTAACTTTAAAACGAGTGCCCATACACCACAATTTTACATTTTGCTCGCAGTTATGTGCGTATGATTTAAAATACGCCTACCGCGCATATATCTATTCGTGAAGTCCAGTATAGAAATATATATTAAATAAATAAAATAAATATATGTGTTCTCCTAATTTTAAGCGTTTCTTGAGCAATCGTATTTCGCGTAGCTTCCTTAGGACTTTATCGGCTTAATGTGCGCAGGAAGGCGGATTTTAAAACCTGCTGGCGTGAAGGACATTCCCAGTTTTACCAATTGGTTCACCAGTTTGTCCAGTCCTTGGTTCTTCATCCTGCACGCCCTCCAGTTGACCCAGACCCCTCACTCAGTCGTTTTAGGCCTAAACAGAGATTTTTTTGCAGACTTACACTTCACCCGGATCAGATGTAAACATTATTTATTTATTTATTTAACAATTTTTATATACCGGCATTCGTAGGACACATCATGTCGGTTCACAATTAACTGAGAAAGGAAATTACAATGAACGAGGATAGAGAGAGTTAACGATATTACAATGAACTAGGAACAAGGATAGAGAGAGTCAACGAGCAGGGATACAACTTTGTAAAAGAACTGGATGAAGATTATCCATGTTAAGAGTAGATATGCATCAGGATGTTAAGGATGCATGTACACTTAAGAACTTAACATATGAACTTATTTACAATATTAATGTTAAATGCAGGGGCAGGGAGAGGGGAGAGGGGGAGCGAGGAGGGGAAAGGAGTGGAGGGGGTAGGGGTATAGGAGATCGTTAAGGCAATGGCACTTTCAAGGAAAGGCTGTTCGTAGGAAGGGAGGGGGGGGGGGTAGGGGAGAGGCAGAAGGGTGCTGGGGAAGGGAGCAGAAGGGTGCTGGGGAAGGGAGCAGAAGAGAGGCAGAAGGGTGCTGGGGAAGGGAGCAGGGAGGGAGCTGGGAGGGTGAGGGAGCTAAAATGGTAAGGGAAGAAGGGGGGGCTGGGAAGGTAGGGGAGCAGGGGGAGTTGGGATGGCGAAGGGGAGGTTGAGGAGGGGGTGTGTAGGCTGAACGGGAGCTGAGTAATTTCGAGACATGACAATGACTAGGATTGGGAGGAGTTGGGGTATGCCTGTTTAAAGAGCCATGTCTTGATTCCTTTTTTGAAGTGGCTCAGGGACGGTTCTAGGCGGAGTTTAGCAGGAAGGGAGTTCCAGAGGGTAGGACCCGTAATGGAGAAGGCTCTGTCCCGGGTAGTGGTAAGGTGCCCAATTTTGAGTGAAGGGGTTTGAAGGGTGCCAGCGAGGGTGTTTCTGGTGGGGCGATTAGTTTGACGGAAATGTGGCATATCCTCAAGCCAGGGGGAGTTGTTTTTGTATAATGTGTTATGGAGGATAGTAAGTGTTTTGTATTGGGAGCGGTAGGAAATGGGGAGCCAGTGGAGATCCTGTAGTATGGGAGTGATGTGGTCAGTTTTCCTGGTGTTTGTTAAGATTCTAGCCATAGCATTTTGGAGGATTTGGAGGGGTTTAATCGTGGAGGCAGGGAGACCTATGAGAAGGGAGTTGCAATAGTCGATTTTAGATAGTATGGTGGTTTGCATAACAGTGCGGAAGTCGTGGGCGTGGAGGAGGGGCTTCAGTTTTTTGAGGGTTTGAAGTTTAAAGAAGCCCCCTTTTAGTAGTGATTTAATGTGAGATTTGAAGCTTAGCTGATTGTCTAGGGAAACTCCTAAATCTCTGACACTGGGCGGTAGTGTGTGAGCTTGTGAGGCGTTTTGATTCATTTGGTGGATCGAGTCGATAGATTGATTTGTTAGGATGAGGATTTCTGTTTTAGAGGCATTGAGTGCAAGGTGGATATTGGAGAGGAGAGAGTTGATGGATGTCAGGCAAGTTTCCCAATATTGCAGGGTTTCAGTGAGGGATTTCCGAATGGGAATGAGTATTTGTACGTCATCTGCATATAAGAAAAATTTTAGTCCTAGTTTAGAGAGTAAGTGGCAGAGTGGGAGTAGATATATATTGAAGAGGGTGGACGATAAAGAGGAGCCTTGTGGTACGCCTTGTGTGAGGGGAATGTGAGCGGATTCAAAATTATCAAGTTTGACTAGGTACTTTCTGTGGTCAAGGTATGAGGAGAACCAGGATAGGGCTGTATTTGAGATGCCTATCTCCGCTAACCGTGATAATAGGATTTGATGGTTCACGGTATCGAAAGCGGCAGAGATATCAAGGAGGGCAAGTATATATGATTGACCGTGGTCCATGCCTTTGAGGACGGTGTCAGTTATTGCAAGCAAGAGTTTTTCGGTGCTTCGGTCTTGGCGAAAGCCATATTGAGCGGGATGTAAGATATTGTTTTCTTCTAGGAAATCAGTGAGTTGCATGTTAACCACCTTCTCCATGATTTTTGATATAAAAGGCAGATTGGAGATGGGCCTGTAGTTTGCTGGGTCATTGTGGTCGAGGGTGGGTTTTTTCAGTAGAGGCTTCACAATGGCAAGTTTCAGTGGTTCGGGGACTTTCCCGGTGGTGATGGAGCAGTTTATAATATCTGCTATTGGCTTTGCAATGGCGGAAGGAATGGTGAGGAGAATTTTTGATGGGATGGCATCTGCGATATGTGTGGCTGGTCGCAAGCCACACATATCGCAGATATTTAACATTTGTATTTACACATGTATTTACACATGTAAATTTTGGCCCCCGCCCCAGAATGCCTCTGATATGTCCCAACTCCTCCCCATTTTTAGTTACTCGCATACGCACATAAATGTGCATAATTTGCAACTTTTAAAAAACACGTTGGTCACCCACGGCCCCTATGCTTGCATATAGGGGCCTCATAACACAAGCAACGTTTTTAAAATTCGCCCCTAAAAAATAAGCTTTTCACATGGGAAGCCTTGGGTAGAAGATGGGTGCTGCTGGACGAAGGTGGAAGTGATGTTCACCAGCTCTGCCAGACTCCAGAGAAATCTTGGTGGAGCCAGCCGGCACCCAAGGAGGAGACTCACAAGGACTGGTAACGCCTACAATACTGTGTGACTGAGAGGACTGGAGGAAGAAAAAATACGTTTACTTCAAATGGACCCCTGTGCGCTGTTCCAAGGTAAGGGGACAAGATAGTTCATGTAAAGGAATGTGGATGGAATATTATCCCTGTCCTTAATAGAGGGATGGTTGTGAGAAAGAGTGAGTGCTGATTCCCTAAATTCAGACTGGGAATTTTTGATGATCTGTTTATTTTCTATAGCTAGGAAATCAGTTTCAACAAGCCGCCAGCCACCTCACTAGGGAACACCCAGCTGCGGGAAGATTCTTGGTGCCAGGGAGGTAAACGTTGTTTGTGATTTGGAACAGTTAGGCAGTAGGGCGCTGATGGAGGAAGGACAGATGCCCGGGTGCATCTGGACTCATTGCCCCGAGGACGCATCACCCAGAAAACATCTGCCGCAACAGAGGCCGTCACAGCAGAGCTTGAAGCAAGGCCAAGGGACCTGAGATAAGTGTGGCACACTCACGTCCGAGTAGCGACCAAAAAGAACAAAATCGGTATATAAAAAAACCTTTATTCTGACAGTATTCAAGCCCAACTCTGGCCGGGTTTCACTCTATACGAAGAGCGGCCTCAAGGGCTACTGTATAGACTATCCTATTTTCATTGGTTATGAATGTGATCTCGTGGGTCAAGTATCAGCAGTGGTATTCATATTATCAAACATTTGTGTGTGTGCGACAGCAAGTATAATAAGGTATTACTTCCATCCTGTCTATGGAGACATCATCTAGAGCCTTTCAAGTGTGGATACAGCCTTAGTGCCACATCTACATATATTCTCCGGATCAAACCAATGGATCTGTCTGAAGTTAACCATCTTGCACATCAACCTCACTGATTTAAATAATGTTTCCTGCTATTGTACTGCCCGCTGGACCACATATGGAGAGCTGCGGCATTTATTCCAATAGGGTGCCGACGTCGAAAATGCACAGCCAAATCCCCTGGAAACTAATAGCACTCATCACAGCCAAATGTCACCCAGGATACTGAAAATAAAATGGACGGCTAATTCGCACATTTTGCGCTCATATGAGAAGCCCGAAAAAAAAGTGTACAGAAAATTAATATCCTTAGCGATATTAAGTTAGAAGAACCCAAAATGTAAAAAAAAAATGTAAAAAATAATATTAAAAAAATCTGCCGGCCGGTCTGGTTAGGAGAACGGATGCTCAATTTTACCGATGTCCATTTTCCTAACCGATGGCTGTCAGCGGGTTCAGAAAACTAGCGCTCGCACAATTAAGAACATAAGAATATAAGAACATGCCATACTGGGTCAGACCAGCATCCTGTTTCCAACAGTGGCCAATCCAGGCCATAAGAACCTGGCAAGTACCCGAACACTAAGTCTATTCCACGTTACCATTGCTGAACCCACTGACTGAGCCAGCTCTCCTGGGCCAAGGAGGTGCGTAATCGTCCCCAGTGCCTCCTTTTACTGCGACCCCTCATTTAAATGCAGGATCGCGCGCCCAGGAGAGATGGCCGGGCGCGCATTGGGAGAGCGGGCGCACAACACGGAGCACCCGTTCTCCTGCGATACTTACTGAATCGGCCTGTAAGTCTGACCAGACTAGTTACACTTTATTGAGCTCAATAGCAAAGCAAGGATTGAGAGAAAAACAACTGATACACATACACAGAGAAAGGAAAGCCAAGAATACTTAACTCAAAGGACCCTCTGTTCCAAAAGATCCTAGAAAGAGAAAACAACACAAAGAATCAATTTATAAATCTGGAGTACAAACACAGTCAGAATAAATAAAAGAAATATACAAAAATAATGCTTAGCTGACTCATCGTGCTAGTCAGCTTAAGGTTCTGGAAGAAAAGAAAGTTAATGGTTAATAGTGTTTCAAAGTATTTATTTATACACTAAACAAATGTTTGAATGTGTTTACAATTCCATATAGTTTTCCAAATCTACATATCAAAGAGGAAAAGCATTGTTTGTGGAAGAATTGTTTTAAAGACACTCGTTGAATGTCTTAAGTACTTGCTATGTCATTGTTGCCTGCCAGTTCTTAATTCTGCTCGTATTTACAGTGCAAGAAAAGTGTTAAAGCTATTAGCTCGGAATTGTTTCTTTTTACAAAGGTTTTCTGGGCTAACATCCTCCTTCCGGACTTTTTACCTAATTTTATCCCTGCTTTCCCTCCTGAGTCCCTGCAGACTGACTGGGTGGGTTGCCCTTGGCCACACGAAGCCGCGGCAGGAAAGAGGGCTTTTCGAGTGTGGCCCCTCCAGGAAACATCACGCGTCCTTACCTACCTTCACTTCCTCTGCCCAGGACACCAAAGTGCCAGGCAGTTTACATGTAGAGCTGAGGCTACTATAGACTGGGTCATCGGAGAAGGAGACTTCGCCCCATGTATCTCGTTTTCGGGACTAGCCCTGTGAATACTGAGCTATTCCCGACCCAGGGTTCCGTGTGTGGGAGAGAGAATGAATGCGTGTGATAGAAAGTGTCTGTGTATGAGAGAGAGAGAGGAGAAAATTAGCAACCCTCTCTCTCCTCTATCCATGACCATCTCAGGGTGATTGGAATTCAAAAGTCCCCAGGTATAGAAAGCGAGGGATGTTTTTAGCCTTAGTTTCAATTATTGGGTGTTATTTAATGTGTCTACTGTTTTGAAATATTTTATTTGTGTTTTGGAAACTTAAAAAAATCGGTATACAAGTTTTTAATTAAACTTCCCCCTGACAGGGAATCATGGACCCTGAGATAGGCTTGTCTTTAGAAGAAAGTCAGTGACCAGCTTAAACCGTAATTGAGGTGTAGCCCCCTGGTCCTGTGATCAGATGCTAGCCCCAGAGTTGTATGAGAAATGTTGAAGTTTCTATTTTTCATTGTTCTACTGCATACAGAGTTTGGCTTACTGTAATTTCCAGTTCAATTTTTGACTGCGGGTTTCTTTTTATACTTTATAGTCTCTTTATTCATTTTATTTAGTGAGGGTCTGACTTTGTTCTGCATGTGTGACAGAGGTGAGGTATTCTGCTTGCATATAGTTCCTTTGTAGGGATCAATAGCAGTGTGGCTAGTTCTGGTTTCCTAATGTGAAGGACATTGGTGTTTTAGGGCCTTGTGTAATATTTGCAATTTTGCCTTTTCATATGCACGGTTGTTAGTGTTCGAGTGCTGGCAGTTAGTACTATTTTGGAATGGGAGGATTACAATATTGTAATTGTAATTCAGTTTAATCATGGCTTTCTGAAGGCCAAGCCCACGCCCTAAGGGTGTAATTTTTTATTTATAAATCTTTTTGAAAATTGCCCCCTTAAAACAGGGTTTTACAAGTGTAAATGTGCTTTACCTATGTAAACAGGATTTTGAAAATTGCTACACTATATGCCATTAAATTTTCAATAGATTTTACACATGTAAGTGCACTATTGTTTGTAAATGGCTTTTGAAAATTGCTATGATAACATGTTACATTACATGTGTAACTCCTTTGAAAATTACTTCCTTAACCCATTATGTCCCAGTGTCCTATTTAGAGGACAGCCTCTTAAATTTGGGACGTAATGGATTAAAACTGGGTTTTATGTGTAAATAAACTTTAAGCACGTAAATGGGCTTTTGAAAATTGCTACGATAGTATGCTACATGTACATATGTAACTCCTTTGAGAATTACCTGAGGTATGCTCTATAATAGGCCTCATGCTGTATGGGTTCCAAGTAGCATTTTTTACAGAGTTTTCTGTTTAATACCACTGCAGTTCATGTAAATATACTGTAGCTCAGAAGACTGTAGTTTGAATGTCTTTTTTTTTTTTAATGTAAACTCTATTAAAGATGATTAATTTTTAATTGTGTGTGTAGATGACCATAGTGGGAGGGTTCAAGGCTGTAAGGTTTGCATAGGGTGCCTAATAGTACCTGGAGTACCTGAATGTACTCATCTTTGAAGTGTCTGAACGGCGGAATATAAATTCAATAAATGAATGAATGAATTAATTAATATAACACCCTTGCGCTGGCCTGCCTGTGTGCAGCCCTAGCCCTGCTAATCCATATCAAGAACTGGGCTGAGGGAACAGAGTTGATGATTGTTGACGAGTGTTGCTCTAGAACCATCCCTGTTCCTACCAGACAGCCAATACGTCCTGATATGGATGAATGGTGAAAATGACACCTATGAATTTATCTTCAGCAGATGTGATGATGTGAATCTCCGCACGGAGTTAGCAATCTGTTATGAATCTCCGTGCAGAGTTAGCAATCTGTTGTGGATCTGCTCCCCCAAAGGGGTGGAGCTAGCAATCTGATATCGATTAGCTCCTCCCGAGGGGAGGAGTAGCAAACAGTTACGGATCTGCTTCCCTAGAGGGGAGGAGTTAGCAGAGTGTTAGTAATCAGCTCCTCCAGAGGAGAGGGGTTAGCAGCCTGATGTAGATCTGTTCCTCCAGAGAGGAGGAGTAGCAGTCTGTTATGGAATCTGCTCCCCCAAGGAGAGTAGTCAGCAGTCCGATGTACTCCGTAGATGGAGTTAGTAATCTGTTGTGGGTTGGCTCCCCACAGAGTGGCAATCTGTTATGATACCGCTCTAATAGTGTAAGGAACGAACACTTAATGTAAATTGGTGAATCCTTGGGCCGATGGCAGATGACAGCGCCCCCAGGAGGATATCCTGAGAGGGACCACCGGCTAGGCTGGAGTAGGGAGACAACCACAGATAGTTCTTTATTTAGACAGGAAGTAGAACCACCAGAGGTGGCAGTAGTGAGCAGATGTGCACGGCAGGGCTGAAGTCCTTCAGATACTGGAATTGCGATCTCTGGATTGCTGAGCTGTAGAGAGAGACTACAGGTAGTAAGTAGACAGGGTATGCAGGATACATAACCAGTAGTAGATGATACACTCACAACTGTAGATATCTGTAATGGCTTCTATGCAACAGAGAGTCTTCAGGAACAGGAGCCGTAGGCGAGTGCTGGTTTCTGTAAGCAGTCTGAAATGAGAACTACAATAGCTGTGTATGAGATGGCTTCTGGAATAGAAGAGAGTCTTTGGAGGGTTTTACGAACAAGGCCCTCATGGAGCGAGTACTGGTTCCTAGCTGCAATCTGTAATAGTAATTCACAGGATATAGGTAGGCGATAGCTTCTGAGATAGAAGAGAGTTTTTGAAGGGTTTTAGGAAGATGGGCCCTCGTGGATTGAGTACCGGTTCCTATCTGCAATCTGCAAATATAACTCACGATCTCCGTACCTGTGATAACGTCTTAGACAGAAGAGAGTCTTCAGAGATTAGGAGCATAGGCCCTCGTGGAGCGAGTACCGATTCCTATCTGTAATAGAACTCACAGTGTTCACGTCTGCGATCGCTTCCAGGCAGTAAGGAGTCTTCTGAGCATTCAGGGACGTAGGCCCTCGTGGAGCGAGTACTGGTTCCTATCTGCAATCTGCAAATATAACTCACGATCTCCGTACCTGTGATAACGTCTTAGACAGAAGAGAGTCTTCAGAGATTAAGAGCATAGGCCCTCGAGGAGCGAGTACCGTATCCCATCTTAGAAATCTGAAATCAAGAAGAAAGAGCGGGGCCCCCGAGGAGCGGGTACCCCTAGGTAAGTTTGTGGAGGCAGAGCAGCAGAGAGAAGAATTCCCCTTGCTAACCCGATTCGTAGTTGCAAGCAAAGACCTTTTAAGTTGGAAGCGGATGACGTCACTACGGGGAGACGCCCCCGAGATTCGCGCCCTTGCTGGTACAAAGTCTGGAACGCGCGCGCGCCCTTACATCATCAGGAACATGGTGGATCCGCAGCGTCAGGCCAGCCCGTGTATTCCGGGGAGAAGTGGCGAGGTGAAGCTGCGGCAGCATCTGTCCGTCAGACCCGAAGGGAGTCGCCACTAAGGTAGAGAGGCTGGAGCGAGGGCGAGAAAAGGCACGAACGCAACATGTGAGAGAGAGACTTTTTTTTTATGACTAGAAATGTGGGAACTGTGATGGCGCAGTCAGCCAGAGTTGTGACCCCCAAAGCACAAAAGTGGCCATGTATAGATAGAGCTCAACTGGTGGGTTCTAACGAGTAGAGAAAGGACTCTGCCGCCTGTGACGGTCACCTTCCCCTTGAGTTGAGCCCTCAGGTGCTGGTGGACAGATATAAAAGGAAACATACGGCACACACTAAGACAAGCCTGGAGACACGAAGCCATGCACAGAAATAGTGTAGGAGGACTAGATACACAAACCAAACTACAGCCAAAGAGGAACACAGGATACACAAAGCAATCTCGGAGTAAACAGGAACATGAAACATACCCCAGAGTCTAGGACCACTAACAATAAACACAGGACAAAGCTCTGTCAAAGCTCATACTGTAAGCCTAGACTATAACTGTGTACAAACAGGAACAAGAAGGCTGCCAGCAGGGAGTGTGAGGCCACGGAGCTAGGAGAACTAACCAGAATGTCCAAGAGGCCTTCCGGGGCCTTCTGCTGGTGGGAGGCAAGGACTGCCCAGAAGGACCGTGCGAGGAACAGTTTGACATGAAATTTGAACCAGATTGATTGAACGACGATTTGAATAAATTGTTCAGATCCACTTCAGATCTCTTCAGAAATAAAGTTTGATGAACCAATCCAACTAAACTTTGAAATTTCTACAACGGTCATCAAGAGGTCTACATTCAAATGAATTTATGCAGATAACTAAGAGGTTATCCAGCTAAATAAGAATGTAACCACTTATCTGGCTAAATTCTAGCTGGATAGCTATTTAGCTGGCTAGAATTTGGCTGGATAAGTCAGGGGCATTCTAGGGGCGGTACTAAGGTGTCCTAGAGAGGAGCTGAATTAGCTGTGTAAGTTATCTGGCTAATTCAATATTCAGAGAGAACTGGATAACTCTGATTGGTTCATACCCTTGTCCAAAAGTTAGCCGGATAAATTTTTTTCTGGCTAATTTTAGGATATCCAGATATATTCAGCGGTGCAGCTACACCGCTGAATATACAACACTAATTGGCCGAATAAGTTTATGTGGCTAACTAGTAGAGCCGCAAAGCAGCTGAATATGGACTTCCAAACCTATTTGGAAGAGATTTGTGCATCTCTAGCCGTGACGCTGTAGAAATTTGCACAGCTCTACTGCACCTGTAGAAGTAAGCCTTTTTTCACTTAGGGTAGGCCCTTCCTATTAAACAAGAAATAGTTTTTCAGTCTTCTGCAAGCTTAGAGTATCTCCCTGCGGTAGACTATGTGCTAATAGTAAAGCAGGTCTTTTATTTCCTTGTGCATTAAATTGGACAAATATTAAAATGTCTTCTTCATCATGTATTTTGCTTACTAATCCATAGCCGAAAGCCAAAATGCAAATTACGAGGAAGAGAGAAATGCACCAGATGAATAGTTTTCATTTTGCAAGTCTAAGCTGCTTTAAAGTAAAATCGTTCTGCAATTCCCAGAACGCACACTGCCACATACATTTTTTTGGTTAAAAAAAAAAAAAAGCTTTAATATTGCTCAGTCAATATTATATCAGTTTATCATTCCAAATTGGTTTCCATATTGAAGAAGAAAATGCGTTGGCCTTTTGTCATTTTCAAACCCAGTCGGAAACGAGCTGGCGCTCCGGCACCAGGAGGGGGAAGAAGCTTAAACCTTGTCCCGCTGGGGACAAAGGTCACCGCATTAAAATGAAGCTTGGTTAATTAAATAATTAGAAATTGCTTTCTCCACCCTAACGTCTACTACAGTGGTTTGTGCCTAGAGCAGGACGCCCAACGTGCAGATCTGCAAACCCACCGCTGTTTGTGAGCAGTCAGCAAAAAAGATTGCAAGGTGAGTTTTAAAAGCCCGGCGCGCGCGCGCCAGGCCCCGCGTGTGCAGGAATTCTCCCTAATGGGGCGCACGCCGAGCGAATGTTAAGAGCTGCACGCAGATCTCCCGTTACGCGCACCTCTCATTTGTTTCCGAAAGGGGGGCGTGGTCTGGCTGGAGTCTGGGCGGGGCAATGGGCATTTCGGGGGCCTGACCAAGAGACGTGCGCGTAAATACGTACGCACCCTGGCCTGGGCCGAGGTCCCCCGGCACGTCACTTTACTTCTGCTGGGGACAAAGCCTAAGTTTAAAAAAAAACACATTAAAAAATAGAACGATCCGAGGGGGTTTAAAGAGTCTCAGCCAACCGGGGGAGGAATGCAGGCTATCAAACTAGGGAGGCGGCAGAACCGAGCTGGTAATTGGGTGAACTGGGGAATGAAATTGTCGAACCGGGAATGGCATCGGCTTGCACCCTTTAAAAAAAATCTTATTGTAACCGTCTCTTTTTAGTCAGTAAGGAGGTCCAGACAACTGATCCGTAAAGATAGACTTTTATTGCCAGCAAGATGCAGCTAAGACAAAGGCTTAGTACAACTGCATGCCCCTCCCCTCCAGGAGCAGACTCTTATGCACTTTACAGTTCTTATCTTTTACACATGCGTTCTAAGCATTGCTGAGCAAGCATATTCCGGCTGAAGGGGCTACTGACCCCCTCCCTAGACACCCTGGAACTTTCGTGAAACTTCTCCCATGTTCTGCAGGAGAGGCTGCTGGGACTTGCAGTTCTGGAAAGGAATTTGCGAGTCTGCAGTAATACAGCCCTTCACATAATACATCCATTGTTCTAATCTAGGTTACAGCAGTGAAAGCTTATCAGAGAATAAGAACAGCGAAGCCAAAAAATGAAAATGTGCAATGTGCTGACAGAGAGTTTCTCAATGTCCTAATTACAGCTGTATTGCAGACTGTAAGTAAACCCGTCATGAAGCAGGGAATTCTGGTACATGAAGTCCTTTGTCAGGTTGAAGCGTTCAGACCCCTTCATTCCCCCCTTTGATACTTATCATTATTTATGAAAAGTATCACAC
Source organism: Rhinatrema bivittatum (assembly GCF_901001135.1). NCBI lineage: Eukaryota > Metazoa > Chordata > Amphibia > Gymnophiona > Rhinatrematidae > Rhinatrema > Rhinatrema bivittatum. Next base: position 802,896,378 of record NC_042616.1, on the reverse strand, counting down.
CATCACAACGCAACTGTGGAGCTGAAAGAAACAGAAACAAGAAAAATTAGCAATTTGAGTTCTCAGGGGGCCCTAATTTCCCAAACAGTCCGATGGTTTCTTCACGGGTTTGAGACGGATGGGCCCTAATGGCTCCACCCCCCTTTGTAGCCCGAACTTGTCATGTATGGGAAGATGGCCCAGGATAAAACATGAGGATGGTTAAACAGGTTCTATAGGCTCAGAGGAATACATGTACAGTGACAGAAGCTGCGTGGCTGTTTTGCGTTCAGCAATGTCCTTCATCACCCGACGAAGGCGGTTTGAGCAAGAAAGGAATAATTCAGGGTCCTAAAAAACAAAACAGAATTAAACTGGCTGGGATAACAAACAAGCTCTTAAATCCACCGATCATGGAAAACCAACCACGGAATCCATTGGTCCAGTCCCAAGCACTATTCCACTGCTGGACAGGGACGTGTGCCATCTTGACCATGCGATCAGTGATGTCTTGGATAACCTTGTTTTGGTCATCTACCTGTAAACAACAATTGGAGAGGTTAAATGTTCCACAAACCCTCCTTCCTGGGCCAGAGGGTAATCTAAAACCAATCTATTCTGGTACACTGCAGTCATAATTTTGGTATTTTGTTTTGCCCAGAGTTTAAGAGCGAAAGCAGTCGTTGGTGATGAGCTCCAGGACTGCCTGAAGCCTGATGATTCGATGCAATTAATACTGCTTGGAAGGGTTCCCGAGTTGCCCCTTTTTGCTGCTTCATCTGCTCTCTGATTTTCTTGACAATAGGGTTTGATTTCCTGGTGTGTGCTTTGCAATGCATTACAGCCACCTTGCGAGGAAGCCAAACTGCGTCTAGTAATTCACGTACTTCTGATGCATTGTTCAATTGTTTTCCCTCTATAATGCTCCATGCACTTGAATTGTAAGGAAGGCATATTTAGAGTCTGTATAGATATTTACAGTTTGTCCTTCTGCCAACTGCAGAGCTCGAGTAAGGGCAATTAGTTCAGCTTTTTGTGCAGACGTTCCTGGGGGAAGAGGTTGAGCCTCAACGATTTCATCTTCGGATACAACAGCATATCCAGCAGAACGTATCTCATGAATGATTTGGCTGCTCCCATCAGTTAATAAAGTCCAAGCTCCTTGCCAGGGTTGATCCCTCAGGTCTGGTCTACTGGAATGTATTGTAGTCATGACTTCTTCACAATCATGGGCAACTGGTTCAGGTGCCGGCATAAGAGTGGCCGGGTTCAAGTTTTTGCTGTCTTGTATTTGAATTTCAGGTGTTTCACACAGTAAGGCTTAATACTTGACGAGATGTGAATTAGTCATCCATTTTGGTCCATGGGTCTCTAGCAGTCCTTGAATGGTGTGGGGAGTTGTTACATTCAGAGTTTGACCAAAAGTTAATTTGACTGCTTCTGGAATTAGTAAGCATGCAGCCGCAATGCTTCGAAGACAACCTGGCCATCCTTTTGCAACATTGTCCATTCCTTTTGACAGATATGCAACAGGTCGTTCCTATGATTCTAGAGTTTGAGTCAATACCCCAATGGCCATTCCTTTCTTTTCATCGACGAATAGATGAAATGGTTTCATCACATCTGGCAATCCTAAGGCAGGTGGTTCAATTAAGGCTTCTTTTAGTTGACGTAAGCTTGCCAGCTCGTTTCCTTCCCATTGGAAGGGTTGAGATTCTGCTTCTTTACCCCGCAGCTTGTCGTATAGGGGTTGGGCCATAACAGCATAGTTAGCAATCCACAGCCTACAGTATCCTGCAGCTCCAAGGAACGCCCGGAGCTCTTTCTTGCAAGTGGGTACAGGTTGATCTCTTATAGAACTGGTGCGAGAAATCCCCAGACATCGGGTTCCTCCACGTATTTGGAAGCCTAAATACTCTACTTCCAATTCACAGATTTGCGCTTTCTTTTTACTTGCACGATACCCTTTTGAGTACAACATCTTTAGCAGCTGAAGAGTGGATACCGCACATTCGAGGTACGTCTCTCGAAACAACAGAAGGTCATCCACGTATTGTATGACTGGCCCATACTTTACTTGATACATCTTTAAATCTTTTGCCAGTTGCTCACCGAACAGCGTAGGTGAGTGCCTAAACCCTTTAGGCAACCGAGTCCATGTGTACTGCTGCTTTACTCCAGTATCTGCATCTTCCCATGTGAAAGCAAAAATCTTTTGACATTCCTCCGCCACCGGGACGGAGAAGAAGGCATCTTTGAGATCAATGACACTGTACCACTTTGATGCAGGAGAGACTTGAGCCAAGATTGAATACGGATTTGGGACGAGGGCTACTAGATCTGCTACTTGACTATTCACTTTTCTTAAGTCTTGTACTGGTCGATAGTCATTAGATCCAGGCTTCTTTACTGGCAACAAAGGGGTGTTCCAAGCAGATCGGATTCGCCGAAGAATGCCCAAATCATACAGTCTTTGCAGGTGTATCTGGATTCCTTGTCTGGCCATATATGGAATGGGGTATTGAGGTTGATTAATCACCTGTGCATTCTGTTTCATCTCTATCCATATGGGGGTAGCGTCGATAGCTATTCCTCCCGGGTTCTGTTCGAACCATACTTGGGGTAAACTATCCATCAGTTGTCTTCGTTTTTGTTGAGGGGGGTGTTGTTTTCATATCGATGTTCGATGGTTCGTTCGACTATGGGAAGATGTAGTCTCCATTCTTCTTGGAGGGGACAGATGAGTATCACTGGATGGTCCCCGAAGGAGGCTTTAACTTCCCCTGTTGGTTGAAATCTCAATGTGGTCTGAGGCTTACACAGCAGGTTCCATCCGATAAGGGATACCATGGTCCCGCCTACTTGTATAGTTCATTCTTTCTGCAGAGGGGCAGTGAGTACCTGACCTGAGGCACCCACTATAGAAACAGTCTCTTTCGTCGGGGGGGCCGATTGGTGCAGTCATGACAGATCGTTGGCCTCTGAGTCCAACAGGCCCCTGATTTTTGTTGTGTTACCTCGTGGATCTCCACCAGAGGGTCAGTGGGGATTCTTCCCTCCCGGTCTCTTCAGGCTGTATGCTCCTTGTCGCCTCCTCCGCCATCTGCCAGTGGGGGTTGTCCGATCTCCTTCCTCCTCGGCCCCTTTGTGTCGGTGCAGGTCCATTTTTGTCGTTAGTATTCACTGCAGGGCTCCCGTATTTCTTTTGCCATTCTTCACAGTCTCTCTTCCAATGGCCTTCATTTTTGCAGTACGCACACTGATTCTTTCCCAAAGGGGGGTCTTGTTCCCCCTCCTCTTCGCGGTCTGCCATTGTCTTGGCTCCTTCCCGTCCGCGTGTCCTCGAGAGCGGCGGCTAACAGTCACTTTCTCCTTCATGTCTCTACTTGCTTCTCTCTTTTCTCTTCCACTTCTCTATTTCCACATACTTGGTCTGCTATAGCTTTTAACTGGCTGAGGCTCATGCCCTCAAAGCCTTCGGCCTTCTGCAGCTTCTTTCGGATGTCGGGTCTCTATTATTAAGTTCCTGGTTGCAGGGACGGGCCCTTTTCTTCTCTTCCTGATCCCTGTTCCCATACATCTCAAAATACGATGAGTCATTAGTGAGAAGTTCCAACACTGCTTGTAGTCGGATAATACGATTTAACATATAGATTGGAGTTCTATATCCATAAGAACCATCTTCAGCCCAAGTGGCAGGGCCAGAAGCTGCAAAACATTGCTTCCTTCACACTTGTAAGTTTGGCATTGGGTTAATTCAATAAAGTCAACCTGGATCTGCAGGCAAGGATCCAGGGGGGGGCGCTTTAGGTGTGTAGGAGTGATGATCAAACCCTTGGAAGCCTTGTATCAATTACATTGCAAACACTAAGAACATATGGTAATAGCCAGAGCCCAGCCCCCACCAGTGGTCAAAGAACATAATTGCAATATATATATATATATATATATATATATATATGTGTGTGTGTGTGTGTGGGCCACTACTTTATCATTTGGGCCGACTCATATTTGCTCTTGTTCCTAATCTTGCATAGTGGCCCCTTCTCTTGCCCACAACTTCCAATAATCCTTATCTTGCGCCTGCCACTGAATCAAAATTTTTAATATTAAGTCTTTGTTTTCTCCGGTTTTTTTTTTTTTTTTTTTTTTTTACAAACGGCATCCTGTAATTCTCACAGTCAGCGCTGCACATGCTTGGCTGTCTTATCTTGCCAGTTCCTTAAAACAGGGAGTAACTCTGCATATTTAACTACTGCTAGCCAAAGAAGCAACAAGAAAAACTTTAACAAAGAACCCATTCTTAATCATTTCTCTAAATTTCCCAGAGACAGCTTCAAAATAAACTGCGTCAGCAAAAGAGAGTTCATACTTTATCATGCGTTCCAATGTAACTTTTAAATAACAGATAATATATAGGAGACAAGTAAGAACAATAATTAACATGGTATTAGAGAATAGAAAGATAAGCATAGGGAGGACACTGGGATAGAAGATATGAGAAAACTAAAACTTCTGATTAGCAATGCCAGCATTGAAACGCACAGCCATATTGAATGCCTACGCACTACGTACTGACACGCAGTGGGACGCACCACCATTCCACTTTGTACTGTAACAATTAATTTGCTGCTATAAAATGTCTTAAAAATAGCCTGCATCATAAGGCACTAAATGATTTGTAAGGGACCCTTGGTTCTGGTATTTCTTTGCAAGTAGCAATCCTTTGTCAGATTACAGACAGTTTTAGCAAGGACCTTGGAGAATAAATTTAATCAGCAGAAACTTGGAGCTACAATCTTCCTTTCTTTTAATTAACATACCACAATTCTATCTTTATTCACATACGCACACCATCAACTAACTTTCAATAATGTTCTGTTAAAACAAACGAAACAATTTTTCTTTCTCTTTGTCTTCATTCACCCAGGCTAGCCCAATGTCCCCTTTTTTTTTTTTTTTTTTTTCTTCTCTCTCTGGCTCGATCCCCTCCTCTCTCCTGTAATTATCTCTGCCGTTAACCCTTAACTGCCATCAAGTTCTAAACTTCAACACCAGTAAATGCATTCTCCAGTAATCAAATCAGTATTTTAACTTAACACTGTAAATTAATTTGTTGTATAGTAGTCTTGTGCAGCATCTGTAACCCAAAATCTCTTCTTATTAGGGTTTAAAACAATTAAAAACAAAGAATCCCTGGTACATGTGCTTGCAATTCACAGATAGCAGTTACATACATTACAATCCTTAATTAATAATGGGGACTTCCAGTTCCCCATTTTGTGCGCCTGAGCCACCATTACGAGGGCGGCTCCCTCCACTAACTTCTTTGCCCACGACGGAGGATTCTCAATAACTGCAATCCAAGCAGTTATGTACGGTTAATCCTCAGGGCAACCCGGATTCCCTTCTTCACTAACTATTTTCAGGACCCTTGTGGCCGTTTGGAAATTGAAAGTTCCTTCCGGAGGCCAATTTACACACAAACCGGGCCACCTATGGGTGCATCGTTGAATCATTCCGGGTTTAGTACATTTATGTCTATCGAACACTTCCCTATAGTGTTCCGTCATGACTTTTAATGGAGTAGAACCGCCCCCTCCCATTAGGATAGAATCACAGACAAAGGAGGGAAGGGAAGACGGATAGGTAAGGGGTCCGTATCCGTCAGACACAAAAGGGTCACTTTCACACAACAAGAAACCTATTCCCACTATCGTATGCGTTACTTCTTTTTCCTCTTTTTATGCGCGTGGCTTTCGGAATGCAATTCCTACCAAACCACCGCTTGGGGTGTGATCAAAGCCCCCTCGGTCCCCTCACGGATGGACCGGTTATTTGCTACTCTTTTAGCTATTCTTCACTTTTCCCATCATTCCCATAATACTCGCCTGCAGGGTTCTTCCGAACGTCATGAAAGCCTTCTTCCCAGATCACCAGCCCAAAGGTCTCAGAGGATCTCCGTGGAATGACCCCCTCGGATACCTGATCACTGAACTCAGCGGTGGCCACTCACCAGGCAAGTCTGGGGGATCACTCCGCCACAAAATCCCCTGGACCAACTGGGGGGCTAAAATAGCATCCCCGGTACCTCCTGGCTGAGGCTCGCCAAATGTAACCGTCTCTTTTTAGTCAGTAAGGAGGTCCAGACAACTGATCCGTAAAGATAGACTTTTATTGCCAGCAAGATGCAGCTAAGACAAAGGCTTAGTACAACTGCATGCCCCTCCCCTCCAGGAGCAGACTCTTATGCACTTTACAGTTCTTATCTTTTACACATGCGTTCTAAGCATTGCTGAGCAAGCATATTCCGGCTGAAGGGGCTACTGACCCCCTCCCTAGACACCCTGGAACTTTCGTGAAACTTCTCCCATGTTCTGCAGGAGAGGCTGCTGGGACTTGCAGTTCTGGAAAGGAATTTGCGAGTCTGCAGTAATACAGCCCTTCACATAATACATCCATTGTTCTAATCTAGGTTACAGCAGTGAAAGCTTATCAGAGAATAAGAACAGCGAAGCCAAAAAATGAAAATGTGCAATGTGCTGACAGAGAGTTTCTCAATGTCCTAATTACAGCTGTATTGCAGACTGTAAGTAAACCCGTCATGAAGCAGGGAATTCTGGTACATGAAGTCCTTTGTCAGGTTGAAGCGTTCAGACCCCTTCATTATGACTTTCGCGGTTGAAACTGGATTTGTGCCCCACCGCACGCGCCCGATTAAAATTGTCGTGCACGTGGCCAGCGCTACGCTATAGCACGCACGCGTATATGCGCGCGAGTTATAAAATGGCCGCGTCCCTGGGTGCGGGCCGATGCTGGCGCGCCAATGTGTACCGTGCGCCAGTTTAAAAAGTTACCGTCCCTGGTTGGGCGTTGGGATGGGGCTGTGTAATAAACGCCCCACATTCAAATATGCCTTAGAGGTAGATTTTAAAAGCCTTGCATGCAAACGCAGCCAGATATGCGGGTAAGTGGATTGCGCGGGAGCTATGTGAATTTTAAATAGCTGGGAAGGGGCGAGTACATTCATGTGCGCTTGCCCAAGAGAGCGAGCCTCTTTGTAGGGCTCAGCCTGGCACTCAATATATGGACTATTACGAGGGCCCCCCCACCCCCGCGAAGCTAATAGCACCCATCCAAATAACAGGCAGGCACTATGTTGAATAACACTTGTTAGTGCGCATCACAGATTGACAATTTGACTCCTTAGAGCGTTGCAATAAAAAACAATCAGGTCGATCCAGTAAAGTGTGCTCCGTCGGAGCGCACTGTCACCCTGCTCTGGACGCGTGTTTTCCCTTACCCCTTATTCAGTAAGGGGAGGAAAACACGCGGCCCACCCGCGGCACCTAATAGCGCCCTCAACATGCAAATGCATGTTGATGGCCCTATTAGGTATTCCTGAGCGATCCAGTAAGTAAAATGTGCGATCCAGTAAGTAAAATGTGCAGCCAAGCCGCACATTTTACTCTAAGAAATTAGCGCCGCCCAAAGGTCGGCGCTAATTTCTTCCGGCGCCAGCAAAGACACCAATTCAAATGATTCATGTCCCAGAGTTCAGTCCTTGCATTGCTGTTCGCATCCTCATCACGAAACCCTTGGAAAATATTTGCAGATTTTTTACGTACCAACTATATACTAAAAAAATCTTTTTAATACTTCTTTAATCATTTTATTTCATTTTAGTTAAAAAAAAAAAAAAAAAGACACCTCCAGATTGTTATGACCGTTGGTTGCAGACAGCTGCGACCACGTCTACTCGCATCTTGTGCTGTTCTGCTTCCCACTCCGGGCCTACTCGCGGCAGGAGCCAGCCTCTACTGCCACATACCTCAAGCTTCCTCGCGGCGGCTGGGACGCCGCAGCCACCCACACTGACTCAAGGCCTTTCTAGGCACTTGTGCACACCACCTGGCCCTCTTTTAAAGATCCTAGGGCGGGAACCTCAGGGGGGCATCCCTGATTGATGACATCACCTGATCAGGGTTCATAAGCACCGCCTTCGCCCCTTGCTAACCGACGTGGCAACAAGTTCCATCGCTACTCTACGTGTTCCTGTCTCTCCGGACCTGTGGTGGTATTTTCGGATCTCTCTCGGATGCCGGACCCTGGTTCAGGTACCCACTCCTCGGGGGCCTGTGTGCGCTCTAGACTCAGTCTCCTGGCTTCCCCTAATCCTCGGGCTAGCTTGCGCCTCCCAGGAGTCTTCCCGTCGGCTTCCCTGCTCCTCGGGGCTGCCTCCAAGACGCCATCGCCACTTGGGAGTTCTACCCTGTGCTTCCCTGCTCCTCGGGCCAGTGCCTACATTTACTCCAGAGACTGTTTGTACTTCCCTGCTCCTCGGGGCTGCCCCCGAGACGCCATCGCCACTTGGGAGTTCCACCCTGTGCTTCCCCGCTCCTCCGGGCTGTGCACACGTTCAATGCCGGTGATTGCCGAACCTCCCCGCTTCTCGGGGCTACTACGTCATCACCTGGAGACCCGATTCGGGCTTCCCCGCTCCACGGGGTACCCTACGTCATCGCTTCAGTACCTCTCCTGCTACGCAACTCCACCCTCCCGGGGTTGCCCTTGCAATACCTCCTGCGCTCCTTGCTCACGCCTCTCGCTCCTCGGGCTTGCCTAGCGCCACCCCCTCGGAGGCCTTCGTCCAGGTACTGCTTCTCAGTCTACTTAGTGTGGGATCCCGCCTCGCTGAGTTCCTCACCCCGCTCCTCGGGACCTTCCCACAGACTCTCCCAAAGCATCTGCTGAGCCAGACCTGGCCTCCCGGCGGTGTGGACCTGTGGGGCTCCTCCCACAGGTGGTACCAACTCCCACCTCGGGCCAAGGGCCCAGGAAACCCACAAATCGTAACACAAATGACTTGTGGCAGTGGTAGGGATTGTCAAGCTGAATAGACAGTGTGCACGGGCAGACTAAATACGCCAAAGGGTCTTTTGCTCCAACGTGTCTCTATAACAACATCATAAAACATATATATCTTTTCTAAATCATAAAAATAAATTAGGTCATCAAGAATTCTCTTTAATTAACGAGGGTGGTGATTTGTTTTGGTCAAATTTTTTATATTCATATCGGTTCATGTAAGTATACAGATTCAACGTGGCTACCACAAGGTAACGTCTAAACCTATCGGCCCTTAATAAATAGCCCCTTCCAAGAGTATGCAGTTTAAAAATGTCAACCGTGCCGTTTCAGAACGGCTAATTCTTAAAGGACAATGACTGAAAATTGCACTCGTTCAATCCAGCTCAAAATACGGGAGAGGTACTATGCCACCTGCACACTGAGCCAGACAGAGGGGAAACTTTCTGGGGAGGGGGTGCCCTGGATGGGACTGGAAAACAGTGCACCTAGATTGGATTTTTAAAGTTACAGCTGTTGTTTTCCAGAAAAAGAAATCTACCCACAACCCAAGCAGGTGCCAAGTTGATGGGGTTTTTTCTTGTACCTACAGGCAATTTTCAAAGGGAAATTATGCATGAAAATTAGGTGCAAGGTCCACTTCGGCAGGATGGAAAGCCAGTGCTTTAGAGGCACATTTTCAAAGAGACTTCTGGGAGAAGCGGCCCTTTAGAATACTGCACAACCGCTACGCGCGTGAAGTTAGTCACGTACATACCTTGTGCTGCACTTTTACATGCACTGGAGGTTATTCTCAATAGGATTTAACATGCAATGCTGGGTTTTCCATGCACAAATAAACTTGACGTGCATAAATGGGATTTTGAAAATTGCTACTTTTACACGTTCTACTTTCACGTGTAATTCACTCCTTAGGGCTGAACTTTCAAAAGGTTTTATGTGTGTAAATAGACTCAGGGATGGTGACCTTTAAACACGTGCGCACTTTTGCTGGCTCGCACCCAGCGACACGGCCGTTTTATAACATATGAGCGTATGAAATAGGCTGCACGTGCGCACAGTTTTAAGTGGATGCACGCCCATGCGCGCAAATGCCGCTTCTGCCGTGTAAGTGGGGGGTGTTAATAGACACATGCGCCGACGCCATTATCAGTTCTCCCAGTTTGTTCCCAGTTCGATCAGGTAAGGGATGGGAATTTCTACCCCCCCCCCCCCAGTTTAAATAGCCTCCCTTCTCTCCTGATAGCCTTGACCCTTAAAATCCCGCCAGTCTATCTATTTATCTTTATTTCATTATTTACACGTCCTCCACGGCAGAAGTAAAGTTACGCGGCGCAGGGGACCCCCCTGCCTGCCTGTGTGCGTAAGTATTTGCGCGCTAATTTGAAGTCGATATCCACGAATGCCCCGCCCCTTTTTCCCGGAACTTTTCGTTCCTGCGCGAAACGGGAGACGCGCACGTACTCTGGTGGCTGTTAAAATCCGCTCGGGGCACGCCAGCCCAACATATTCACGCATTTCCCGTTTTTGGCGCGCGTCGGCCTTTTGAAATTCACCTTTAGGTACAGAAATGGGCTTTTGAAAATGGCTTCACTAAACTGCTACTTATAGGCCTGATTTTCAAAAGCATTTACTCGAGCAAAACTGGTTTTTGCTCGAGTAAATACACTTTACTCAAGTAAGTGGGCTTTTCAAAATTGCTACAATATATGCCATTGAATTGTCCATAGGATTTACTCAAGTAAGTGCACTTTACTCGAGTAAATAGCTTTTGAAAATTGCTACAATAGTATGTCACATTTACATGCGTAACTCCTTTGAAAATTACCCCCTATATGTGTAACTGCTTTGAAAATTCACTCCATTGGAGGTGGTTTTCAAAAGGATTTCCACACATAACACTGGTTTTATGAGTGTTTATCGGCTTGTGACATTTGCTACTTTTACATGCATAACTTCTTAGAAAATTGCTTCCATAGGGCTGAATTTTGTGTGTGTAAATGGCCTTTATGTGTGTAAATGGGCTTTTGAATATTTCTACAATACATGCTACTTTTAAGTGAGGAACTCCTTGGAAAATTCACTCCTTCACGAAGAGACTTTCCCATCAAACTTACCCAGACTCCCTCACAAATTTGCAATTGCTTTATGGTGCATATTATTTTTCAGGAAAGTTTATATGGACAGACGTTTTGAATTTTCCAAAGTATGCGCATAAGCTGCAACCCCTTCCCAGGAACATTTCTGCTCAGCCCAGGTAAACTTATGCATTTAAAGGTAAGTTTACTGCACAGCAAGCGAGGAAGTTTGTAAAAGGTCATTTCTGCACGTAAAGCACTGCTCCATCTGCAGAAGTCCCTTTAAAAATTACCCTCCCCGGGAATACATTTTTAATATCGCGCATTAATTTTATGTTAGATATGTGCATAGGTTACACAGATTTCCAAAGGGAAAATATGTGCTTAATTTTGCCTTGGAAATTATCCCCTCACAGGCATTTGCATCTACTAATACATGCCCATAGTTTTTTTTCAGGAAATATTGTGTGCATACTAAGGCAAACGCAAAAATGTACCATGCAAGTCCAAACCCCACTCTAACCCCACCCCTGGGAACGCCTCCCCTCAGTCTGGATAAATTTACTTGTGGTGTACCCACATGTCAGGCAGGCAACTTTATATAGCAGGTGATATCCAGGGGTAAAACATTGCTTTACCCCAGAAATGTCTGTGAAAATTGCCCTCCTTACAACATCATAAGGTCTAATCCTCTTCTACCCCCTCTTCCACGGTATACTAAGGAAATCTAAAATACGAGTGCAGCAATCACCAGTAGGCAACCTGGTTTACAAGGTGACCTTGGGCATTAGAGGTGCACGCTAAAGGGATGATGTCACATCCCTAAAAATCCAAAAGCCTCGGCTATTTTTCCAGTGCTCTTCCTTGTGTCCTTCCTTCCTTGTGTTTTAGCCCTACCCTGACAGCTTTGTCTCCTCCAAGAGAACAATTCCAGCATGCAAAGCGTATTGCATATTTAGTGCCATTGCAGTAATCAATCATTCAAATGGGTAAAGGGGAAGGCTCCTGTGGAAAGTTAATTTGTATTAGAAGCACCACTGAAAAAGTGCTTTAAATTTGCTTAAATTAGCCACGTTCTACCAAGGTGCACACATAATACACTCTGCTCAAGAAAAGCTTTGGCACAGTTCTCATTTGACTTCCTTTCAAAAGTATTCATCTTTAGTTTTAGGTGCATTAACTCAAGTGCATTGGAAACTGAAATGAACATGCAAAAGTTTAATGAGATCATTATGACATGCAGGGGTACGGCTCAGACACAACTTATTTTTCTCTTTATCCCCATCCACAGCCATATCAAAATCAAATGCCCAGTTAGCATTTTAGAGGTCAAGGAATGTCAGTCCTAGAAAGTCTGCCTAACCACTTTCAGAACACAATTTGCATAATTTGTCAGAAATTAGATGCTTTACTGACAAATGCGGTAATGAGGAATGGCAGAGCATAATTATGACTAATAATCTCTCACCTAAATAAAAAAGGTAATAAGCTCCCAATGTCGTTGCTGTGCAAAATGCAAATAAATGTCTGAGATGAGGTATTTCTGCCCTGTGCTGGAATTGCACCAGTGTTCAGGGCAGCGAGCAGACGGCCAGAGGGGCAGCACTGACCCGAGGGCAGAGCATGAAGAACACAGCTGGGCAAATATAAGAAAGCAGGCGACGGGTGTCCCTGGGTGGAAGTGTGGGAGAGCGAGGGACAAAGCCACAACCCCACCCCCTGGGGGAGGCCCTGAAAACAGAGCACAGGGAGGACCCAAGAGTCATGCAGCTCGGAAGGGGCAGCAGGACCTGGGAGCCAACTAGGGAGGAACACTGTAGAAACATAGAAATGACAGCAGAAGAAGACCAAACGGCCCATCCAGTCTGCCCAGCAAGCTTTCACACTTTTTTTTTCTCTCACATACTTATCTGTTTCTGTTGGCTCTTAGTAACCTTTTTTTTATTCTATTTCCCTTCCACCCCCGCCATTAATGTAGAGAGCAGTGTTGGAACTGCATCTAAGTGAAATAGCTTAATTTAGTTAGGGGTATTAACCACCGCAATAAGCAAGCTACACCCATGCTTATCTGTTTATTCAGACTATGTAATTCAGTCCTTGTTGATTGTTGCCTGAATATAGATCCACCTTTCTTCATTCCCCCCCTGCCGTTGAAGCAGAGAGCCATGCTGGCTATGCCTTGAAAGTGAAGTATCAGTGGCTAACCTGACGCAGAGCCATAGCCCAGACAGACAAGGACTCATTTAAAAGCCTGAACAATGTTTCTTAGTTATCTGAGTATATTTGTGTTGTATGCCTGCTTGTTAGCTGGGGAATGCTGCTGAGAGAACAGGCAGACTAGAAAGGAGTTACAATTTTTGTTATGTATGACTATTGGCACCAGCTCAGAGCACTATAAAGACAAAACTTGCCTGCACCTAAGGCTGAAGAAGTCAAGCTTCTTTGGGGTGAGAGTGGTGAGAGACACAGCCAAAACCCAAGGCCCAGTTGCAGTGGCATTGTTCACTTGTCCCGGGTGCCTAATAGTAGGGGGTGGAGAGGATCAGAATGGGAAGGAAAGAGTTGCTATTAAGCTAACTGGGGATATAAAAAAAAAAGTCAGCAAACAATCCATTTGCAATAACTTAAAACATATTTTAGCGTGCACTGAAGTACTCTTAGAATAGCTCAACACAATTTCGTAATCACAGTTTTTAGCGACTCTAAAGAGGGGCCAGTCTGCCAATCAGAGCGATTGATTGGCTGTTAAATTCCCCTGCCTCTAAGGTTTGCATCATCACAACCTGCAATACAACAGCAGATGCATTCAATGAAAAGAGAGTTCTGGAACTTTCAACTTTGATCCCTAAGGGCCACAGACAGGTTTCATTTTCAGGAAGACCAAGAGATGCAAATTGATCGTAATTCCTGGACCACATGTAAGGGAAGGTGAATATTCATGGCGGACATCCTGAAACCGAGGCCTGTTTGTGGCCCTCAAGGACCAGAGCTGGGTACACCTGTTTTAAAACAAAGGCTCATAGAAAAAGGCTGAAAGAAGAAGGGAGACTCAGGAGTAATATTAGGACATTTTCTTCACAGAAAGGTTGGTGGATGCCTACAGCAGTCTCCAGGGAAGATAGTAGAGGCAACAGTAACAGAATTTAAGAGGCAAAGCACTTAATTTATCATAGTATTCAACCTTAACACATATAAGGAAAAATCAGATAGAAAGAAAGAGGTTATTCAGAACACAGACTTCACTCACTCTAGTCATGAGGGAACATTAATCATTAGACCATAGAGCATTAATCATCATTACTAGACCCACATTGGGCGCCACTGGACGGATTATAAAGAACGTCCAGATGCACCTACATATGTTGCTTATAAATATTGCACTCTATGAACTCCAGAAGGAGGCTGTCTTTGGCACAATGTAATTATTAAGGAAAGCATTAGCAGTAAATATGAGAGACTGAGATAATTCCCAACACAGCCTGGCCAAGAAACGAAGTTCATTCTTGGCCAGGTGTGCACAAAATAAACCCCTTTGAGGACCCTGCCCCTGAAAGAGGAGAAGAACAGCCCAAACCACGGGGGTTAATATTACAGAAAACCTTCCTGCCTCAACCTACTATAGTAAATGTCACTGCTTAAAACAGAAACAGGATGCATCTAACAGTTTCAGAGAAATGTGGTAAGAGTTTACTAATCAGCATGCACACACCACACACACACACAAAATGCACTGGTTACTCCAAAATTGTCTGGATATAATTCAGGAACTGGCTGGACGGGTTTCACTTGTTAAATATTTTCACTTGTTAAATATTGGGAAAGAGTGCAACATGATGACTGCATCTGATTCAAGAAGAAACACCAAGACCCTCGTTACGTGAAACGTTAACAAGCAGCGCCGTCATTAGCCGGTAGCGGTAATGCACTGTATGTGCCTTGGATGTTTTCTGTCCCTTAGCGTTTCTCAAAGCATTGTTTGAAGGCGGTTTTTCGGTTCTTGTTTGTTGCCTTGGTCCCTCCAGGAATAACAGTCCTTTTTGGGGTTTTTTTTTTTTTTGGTTCCCCGAAGTCCCCAAACAAATTTACAAAACGATATAACTTCGGGCTGCACGTCGCATTATGCACGAGAGCCCCCACAGTTGAGAAGACAAATTGAAGTGCGGTGGGTGTTAGCTTTTTCAGAAATTTTATTCTAAATCATTGTGGCTTGTAACATTAGCAGCCAGCAGGGTTTGGTGTGATTGTTATTTATTGATTTTCTCCAGGACCGTATACGCACCTAATTAAGAAGAGAGAAGGCGTTTGAGGAAGGGTGCATTTATTAACAGGAATCTTTCCATGGGAGTTTCTCTAGCACAAATCTCTTGTTTAATAAGACAGATGAGAGAAAAGTGCAGCCAGACCAATTTAATACCTGATAATAAGGAGAGAAACAACATCTAAGCAAATCCCCTGAAGCAAGATAGCAGACTGAACTGAAACATGTGTCGGACGTTGCTTTAACACAGTGCGGTTTTTCTTCCTGAATGGGATGCAGTCACCACTTTTCACTTTCTGGCTTTGTTTCCCCCTCCATATATAAATTAATTAATCCTGCTTATTTCCTGAATCAGATGATATATGACTTGAAAATAGTATTTTTTTCCCCCCTTTTGTACTAACAATATAAAGGTTTCTCTGAAATCACTGCATGAGACTAGCATATAAAAGGTACAATTTTCCGTGGTCCATTTTCTAAAATACATAGGTGTTTTTTTAATGCACATACTTTATATTAATTTGCAAAGAGAAATAACATGGGTCGGTTCTCTTTCACATCAAAATTAGAGGCCTATGCAATAACCATTAATGTGCCCGTTATGGCCATCGTCTGCATGCTAAAAATAGTGTTGCAGTGCAAGAGAGCCTTGAAGGATAACTTTCAAACAAATGCACACTGCGGCATACGCACGCTTATATGGCCGCAAGCAGATCGACGCTTTTATAACATGGTGTACGATATACGTCTGTCTTATACATACCCATATCTCTACCCCGCTTATGCGTAAATACATGCAATGCGTTGAAACCACGTTAAATCAATGCATTCTATGTGTGTACTTTTCCTACCTATTTTAAAAATGCATGGAGGTAATTTTCAAAGGCGTTACTGTCTAAATAAATGTAACATACTCTCACAGTAATATTCAGAAGCCATTTACGTGCTTAAAGTGCATGTAGCTCTTTTTCCAGATCGTATGGTAGCCCACACAAAAGAAGTTCTCCTGGGGCTATCTCCTTTGGCCACTCACCCATTTTTAACAAGTCCCAAGGAATGGATTCTTTCTATGGTGAATGGGAAACCTCTCTGAGGTGTGTTGCTGTCCCCTTTGGTGACGTTAGTGCTGGTCAAACAGGCAGGAGACGACGTGGGTGTTCAAAAGAAACTTTATTCTGATTCTGCAGGACTTAAATAAATGTCCAATCGATATCTGTGTTACTTGTCTGTCTTCACATCTGTGTTCAGTCTGAGTCATACATGGGGAAATCTCTCCTCTTCACTCTGTGCAGGTGTCCTCGGTGTTACTCTCCGGGAGCAGCTCACCCCCTTTTCTTGTCTGTGGGGGAAGGGTCCCTGCCTGGAAGGGAAACCCTATTGAGGGGAGTCCCCTAAATCCCGAAAAAAAAAGTCTCACACCTGCAGTCCAGCAGAGTCCCAGATGTTCCCAGCTTGTGTCCTGCGTTCCCCGGGGTGGAGATATGATTGGGACCTCCAGTTTGATCTTGAAACTCTTCTCCTCTGGACTCTTTCTGTAGTTTGACCTCTTAGGGGAAAAGGTCCTTTTCTGGATACCAGCAGGGTGTTTACAGCCCAGCCACACGTTGAGGAGGGGGAGGGGTGGTGCAAAAACCTCCTGACAAAAAATCCCAAACTTCACCGTTGGGTGAGGAGTCACTGCAGTGCTCTCACTGGCTGGAACATAAGAAATTGCTATGCTGGGTCAGACCAAGGGTCCATCAAGCCCAGCATCCTTCTTCCAACAGCGTCCAAACCAGGCCACAAGAACCTGGCAATTACCCAAACAGTAAGAAGATCCCATGCTACTGATGCAATTAATAGCAGTGGCTATTCCCTAAGTAAACTTGATTAATAGCCGTTAATGGACTTCTCCTCCAAGAACTTATCCAAACTTTTTTTAAACCCAGTGTTGCGTCCGGTCGCAGACGGCTGCAACCTCTCTGCCTTACCTCTTTTTCTCTCTCTGGGCAAGATGGCTACGTCCGGTGCCGAGTGCCGCAGGCCTTGGCGTTCTCCGACAAGCATGGGCGTCCCCAGCCGCCATGCTCACTCCCGTGGTCTCCTAGGACGCAAGCGCGCACAATTCAGATGCTCAAATACACGCCATGGCGGGAACCTCGGGGGCGGCCCCACCGCATGATGTCAGTACCTCCGGCTATATCAAGCCTCCGCTTCCAGTATACCAGCGAGTTAGCAAAGATTCACTTCGCTATTCTGCCTGCTCTAAGCTGCGGCTTAGACCCACATTCCAGGGCCTCGATCCTTTGAAGCTCCAGCTACCCGCCCCTCAGGGGTCCTTCGCTAACACAAGGCAACCGTTTCACGGGGGTCTTTTCTCTCTCTCTTTCAGGATATCAGGATTCTGGGTACTTGCTCCTCGAGGGCCCTTTCCACTATATCCTGCACTTCGGACCTCCGGTCCCAACTACCATCTACAGGAAGACGCATCTACTCTGTGAGTGCCTCTACGAGCCGGTGCTCCACCACCACCCACCTACTTCTACATCTCCCGCACTGCGGGCTCCTGCCTATCATTACCATCTGGGTGAGAACTCTACTGAGCCTTTGTTGAGCGTATTGGCACCTCTGGAATCTGTGCCTTTTCTTCCTGCCTACCATTATCTACCGCAGTACAATAGCATAGCAGACACAGAAAGAACAGTCTTTTATCTGTGTCAGTCAATCGCCTGAGCCCCTCCCAGTGGGAGGAGTCATCTCCATTGCGACCAGGGGGTCCACAATGTCACAAACACAACACCCAGCTACACTAACTGCACTAACCATATCCTCTGGCAACAAATTCCAGAGCTTTATTGTGCGTTGAGTGAAAAAGAATTTTCTCCGATTAGTCTTAAATGTGCTACTTGCTAACTTCATGGAATGCTCCCTAGTCCTCCTATTATCCGAAAGTGCTACCCTGTGGTTACAGGGGCTGCCTCACCAGCAGGAAAAGGGTTACACCCTGGCACAACCAAAATCCTGAAAAAAATTGTTTGATTTGGGATAGCCCCAATCAAACACAACGCAGGAACAAAACCCAGCTCCTCTCTCAACAAAAAGCAAAATGAACTGACCACACTCACTAAGGTTCTGACACCCCCCCCCCCTCCTTTTCTGGACAAAGGACGGAACCATTGCAGGCATCCTGAGGGGGAGGGGCTGCTGGGAAGTGGTCTGTCCCCTTCGCTATCACCTACCAGGGCAGGAATTTATGGCCAACTAGTGCGGGAGCAAGGGTTCCCCCACATGCCCTTACACAGGTAAAACCTATCGAAAATTCAATGGCCTACACTGCAGCAATTCTGAAAAGCCCGCTTACATGTGCAAAGTGCATTTATATGTGCAAAACCCAATTCTGAGTGCAGAAATCCTTTTGAAAATGACACTCTATGAGGTGTAAAAAGCCCATGCACGAAAGTATTTAGGCCAAGCGTGCCCAACTCCTAAGACAAAAGCGGCAAATTGTGCACGTGTATGTACATGCGTGAGCAAGAGGCAGATCTGGGGGCAGGTCAGGGGCATTCTGGGACGGGACAAACGTTTACGCGCATAAATCCCCATTTTTAAAATCGAAGAATACCTGTGCATGTTTACCTCTGTTCTTTATCAGGTATTATAAGGCTGAATAAAGTTCATTATAGCCGAAAACTGCCTGGGTGCGCGGTCAGGGTAAACTGGAGCGGCAGCCGCAGGCTGAAGAACCAGAGGGGTCTTGATGACCTAGAGACAGACTGGGAAAACTGGTGGACTACTTGGTCAAACTGGTCATTTCTTCACGTGCACATGCTTAACAGTGCGCTCACTTGCGTGACTAAAAGCCGACGAATCCAAAGGAAAATATGCGAATAATGTTTCCTCATGCAAACTGCTTAAAATCAGGAGCACACATGCGCACGCTAGGGGTATTTTATATTTATTTATTTACAGGGTTTTTTTGTACCTCTGTATCAGAAAATCTGTGCTAAGCTGTGCTAAGCGGTTTACAACAAAATATAAAATACAAAGCAAATAGTGTAAAGCAATCAATGTACAGGGCATACAACAAAACAAAAAACATACATTAATCATAAAACACAAGAGCTAAGGAGAAAGCCAACTAAAAGTAATCTGCTTTCAATTGTTTCCTAAAATTCTTATAGTCAGTAATGTTATCTAATTTAATTTATCAAATTTTTATATTCCGCTTTTCAGAACTGTTGTAATTATGTGTGTTTGTGGATCCTTGGGTGTTGTGGAGGTGACCACGCCCACGGGGAGGAGCCCCGTGAGGAGCCACAGCACTGGGCTAGACTCGTCCTACTCAAACACAAGAGTTCTTTTATTAAACAACTTGAAGAGAACCACCAGAGGTGGCAGTAGTGAGGCAGTCTGGTAGTTGCAGTCTCAGGGACCTCGGCAGAGGGAGCCCTTCTCTCCTTGATGACGTCAGGAGGTTCCGCAGCAGGTCTCCCAGCGAGGAGATACTGTGGATGAGATAGACTGAGAGTTAGAGTACTCACTAAGGGGAGGATTTTCAGAGCCCTGCTCGCCTAAATCCGCCCAAAACCGGGCGGATTTAGGCGAGCAGGGCCCTGCGCGCCGGTGAGCCTATTTTACATAGGCCTACCGGCGCGCGCAGAGCCCCGGGACTCGCGTAAGTCCCGGGGTTCTCCGAGGGGGGCGTGTCGGTGTCCCGGTTGTCGCGGCGTTTTCAGGGCATGTCGGCAGCGTTTTGGGGGCGGGTACGGGGGCGTGGCTGCAGTCCGGGGGTGTGGCCGCGCCCTCTGTACCCGCCCCCAGGTCACGGCCCGGCGCGCAAGAGGCCCGCTGGCGTAAATCCCCCGACAAAGGTAAGGTGGGGGCTTAGATACGGGTGGGTGGGTTAGGTAGGGGAAGGGAGGGGAAGGTGAGGGGAAAGCAAAAGGAAGTTCCCTCCGAGGCCGCTCCGATTTCGGAGCGGCCTCGGAGGGAACGGGGGTAGGCTGCGCGGCTCGGCGCGCGCTGGCTATACAAAATCGATAGCCTTGCGCGCGCCGATCCAGGTTTTTAGCAGATACGCGCGGCTCCGCACGTATCTACTAAAATCCAGCGTACTTTTGTTTGCGCCTGGAGCGCAAACAAAAGTAGGCCTATTCGCGGAGTATGAAAATCCGCCCCTAAGTGTTTGCTGTTGATATGCGATTCCACCAGGTCATTGTAGAAGGTACAGGCACCGAGACAGGGTGAGCAGGCCCTCGAGGAGCGAGTACCTGTTCCCTGTAAGGCACCTGAAATAAAGCAGAGGGCCCCCGAGGAGCGGGTACCCAGGTTAGCATATACCCCAAAGGGCAGAGAGAGAGAGAGCTTCCTGCAGCAGCACGGAAGCGACAGAGTAGCGTAGACAAGAACGGATTCGAGTCCTTGCTAACTTAACGAGCTACCAAATGAGTGAAGGTAATATACCCGGATGGCGTGACATCAGCATGAGGGAACGCCCTCGAGGTTTGCGTCAAGGGTGGTACAAAGACGTGGGTTGCGCTCGCGCGCGCACCCTAGTAGGTACCTGGGAGGAGCAATGGCAGGAGACTGCACCATAGCCGTTCCGGGGACGCCAGAGAAGTCGGCTTGTAGACGCGGCGGTAGCCATCTTGCCCAGGGAAGCGGGAGGAGCAGTGAATAAGGTGAGGCAAACGGTGCGAAGCCGTCGAGGACCGACGGACGCAACAGGAACTTCATAGGTATGGTAGTCACCTGTCTAACCCCGACAGGTAGGGCATTCCACAGGCTGGGGCAGGGAACAGAAAAGGCTTTAACACAGCTAATTTGCAGATGGCAGCATTTCACAGTTGGCACAGTCAAAGGGACCGAGGGAATGCTGAGCAGCAAACCTAACTAGCAGACAGGTCAGCTGGGCCATCGGAACGAAGAGCTTTGAAATCTCTTCAGTACGCAGGGACACCCTTAGACTGCCCCTTTTCCATGCACTGTATGTGTGTGTGCAAGAGTGAGAATAAGTGTGCCCATTTTTTACTTTTATAACATACAGAATACGCAAGTAGCTGCCACTTACATGTGCATATGCTAACTTTTATGCATGTAACGTCTTGAAAACGCGTCCCTTAATCTGCAGGTCAAGAGAACATCTTCAAGCCATCTGCATAGCCACAAAGTCGGCAGGAACTTCGCACTCCCCACGGTCTTTGCACCAATTTTCAAAAATGAAAGCACACACTCACCTATTTTCACTTTGTAACTGCCTAAGAAAAACGTTTCCCCTTCCCCCCCCCAATACACATCTGCACCTGCTTTTTTCTGTGGGTATTTTTTTTTTTTTTTACGACGAAAATAACGTGTACGGTTTTGGAAAGCCAATATTACGGGTAGCGGGCTGTTTCTGCTGCGGAGCCGCGCGCATTCTCTTACCCACGTATAAGATGGCAGACTGCAAAGAGCCTGTTTCCACGGGCAAAACAGTGAAACTCGTGCTCTAAAATAGCTGGGAAAGACGCTGACATGAGCCCATTATAATTAGCGGGTCCATGCATTTCAATGAAGGAACTTCATCTGTATATGAGGCATTAGCACGAACAGGTTAAATACAATAGCCCAATATACTCGCTCGCCCTGGTATGAACCAAGCACTCATTAATGGCCCGCTATTTACCACCTACCGCGGACTAGGCCATAACTTGCTGGCAGGCAGGCCGTTGAGTTGCGCTCAGCAGACTGCAGCGGAGAACCACAAAAAATGAAGGCCATGGGCAGGAAATGACACTGTATAGGAGGACCCATAGGCCTTTGGGAATGAATATGTTTGACCACGCTTTTCTTTGCCAACCTAAAGCACAACATTTTTTGGGGGGGGGGAATTCTTATACACGATAACATACTAATGTAGTAATGGCGGCAGAAAAAAACCCAATGGTTCATGCAGTTTGCCCAGCAAGACTACCTTAACTCTTAAGTAGTAACTGCCGCTCCATGCAGGTTACCCCCATGTGTTTGTTAAGGGCAGTAAGTGCCTCTCCATGCATGTTACTCCCATGTGTCTGTTAAGGGTAGTAAGTGCCTCTCCATTCATGTTACTCCCATGTGTCTGTTAAGGGTAGTAAGTGCCTCTCCATGCATGTTACTCTCATGTGTCTGTTAAGGGTAGTAAGTGCCTCTCCATTCATGTTACTCTCATGTGTCTGTTAAGGGTAGTAATTGCCGTTCCATGCAGGTTACCCCCATGTGTCTGTTTAGAGTAGTAACTGCAACTCCATACAGGTTACCCCCATATGTTCCATTAAGGATAGTAACTGCAGCTCCATGTGTTCTGTTAAGGGTAGTAACTGCCGCTCCGTGCAGATTAATCTAAATAAAAAAATAAATCTAAATGTGTCTGTTAAGGGTAGGAACTGCCGCTCCATGCAGGTTACCCCCATGTGTTTGTTAAGGGTAGTAAGTGCCTCTCCATGCATGTTACTCCCATGTGTCTGTTAAGGGTAGTAAGTGCCTCTCCATTCATGTTACTCCCATGTATCTGTTAAGGGTAGTAAGTGCCTCGCCATTCATGTTACTCTCATGTGTCTGTTAAGGGTAGTAAGTGCCTCTCCATTCATGTTACTCCCATGTGTCTGTTAAGGGTAGTAAGTGCCTCTCCATTCATGTTACTCCCATGTGTCTGTTAAGGGTAGTAAGTGCCTCGCCATTCATGTTACTCCCATGTGTCTGTTAAGGGTAGTAAGTGCCTCGCCATTCATGTTACTCCCATGTGTCTGTTAAGGGTAGTAAGTGCCCCTCATTCATGTTACTCCCATGTGTCTGTTAAGGGTAGTAATTGCCGTTCCATGCAGGTTACCCCCATGTGTCTGTTTAGAGTAGTAACTGCAACTCCATACAGATTACCCCCATATGTTCCATTAAGGATAGTAACTGCAGCTCCATGTGTTCTGTTAAGGGTAGTAACTGCCGCTCCGTGCAGATTAATCTAAATAAAAAAATAAATCTAAATGTGTCTGTTAAGGGTAGGAACTGCCGCTCCATGCAAGTTACCCCCATGCCTTATGTTAAGGACAGTCATATTTACAAACAAAACCAAGCAACTGTGTAACCCATAACAAGTTACCACTAGCTACATTTTTATATGGTGAGCAGCCTTCCTGATAATTCAGACAACACTGCTGAACGTGCTTTGCTTTTGGACTTGTTCGTAGAAGGAATCCTGCACTTCATCCCTAATTCCAGAGTATCAGTTCCCCAGACCATAAAACAGTGTGCGAGACCGTTTACTAGTCTGTAAACCGTCTCCAAGGCATTGCACTGATTGTCAGGATGATTGCTTTCCTTGCTCTGCTTGGTCAGTCCAGGGAGCACTGGGGTTATTTTAAGTTTGCGAATTTTATGTGCATCTACCAAAAAGAAAGATAGCAAGGTAGACTGGATGATAGGCAGATTGCGCCTTATTTAGCATCATCTGCTAGATGTATATATTATACACTGTCCTTTTTTAAAATGAGGCATGGAGCTGTGGGACTTTTAGTCCTGGTCAGTATGGTTCATTGGTCTTGATATTCAGAGGACTAGAAAGGCGATTAAGTACTGAACAAACATAAAATAATAATATACCATTTGATTCACCTGCAAATAGAGCTAAAGGGATGAGAAATAATTCAGCAGTGTTGTCTGAATTATCAGGAAGGCTGCTCACCATTCTGTATCCTTTCTGGTTTTCCCCATTCCCCCCATCCCACACCTGCCACCATCAGAACACACACACACACGCACACGCACACACACGCACTCACACTCACACACACACACACTCTCTCTCTTTGCCCATGGAGATGTGGATCAGCAGTGGACCAATCTAAAAGGAGCAATCACTAAGGCAACTGCTCTATATGTTAGAAATGTAAAGAAAAGCAAAAGAAAACTGAAACCTATCTGGTTCTCAATGGAGGTGGCTGACAAAATTAAAGCTAAAAGAACAGCATTCAAGAAATATAAAGGATCCCAAAGGGAGGAGCACAAAGAAGAATATTTGTATCAACTGAGGGAGACAAAGAAATTAATCAAGTTGGCAAAGAGTCAAGCGGAAGAGAGGATTGCCAAGGAGATAAAAAATGGTGACAAAACATTTTTCAGATACATCAGCGAAAAGAGAAAGGTCCAAAGTGGTATAGTGAAATTGAAAGGTGGTAATGATCAATGTGTAGAGAGAGACGAAGAAATGGCAGAAATATTAAACGAATACTTCAGCTCTGTGTTCACTAAAGAAGACCCTGAAGAAGGACCATCTCTAAACAACAAGAAACTGGAGAGAAGGGGAATAGATGAAAATCCTTTTACAGTAGAAAATGTGTGGGAAGAACTAAAGAACCTGAAAGTGGACAAAGCCATGGGGCCTGATGGGATTCATCCAAGGATATTGAGGGAGCTCAGAGATGTTCTGGCGGGTCCGCTGTGTGACCTGTTCAATAGATCCCTAGAAACGGGAGTGGTGCCGAGTGATTGGAGAAGAGCGGTGGTGGTCCCGCTTCACAAGAGTGGGAACAGGGAAGAGGCAGGCAACTACAGACCGGTTAGCCTCACTTCGGTGGTGGGAAAAGTAATGGAGTCACTGCTGAAAGAGAGAATAGTCAACTATCTACAGTCTGGAGAATTGATGGACCAGAGGCAGCATGGATTCACCAGGGGAAGATCCTGTCAGACAAATTTGATTGACTTTTTTGACTGGGTAACCAAGGAATTGGATCAAGGAAGAGCACTAGATGTCATCTACTTGGATTTCAGCAAAGCTTTTGATACGGTTCCGCACAGGAGACTGGTGAATAAAACGAGAAGCTTGGGAGTGAGTGCCGATGTGGTGACCTGGATTGCAAATTGGTTGACGGACAGAAAACAATGTGTGATGGTAAATGGAGCCTTCTCTGAAGAGAGAGCGGTTTTAAGTGGTGTGCCGCAAGGATCGGTGTTGGGACCGGTCCTGTTCAATATCTTTGTGAGCGACATTGCAGACGGGATAGAAGGTAAGGTTTGTCTTTTTGCGGATGACACTAAGATCTGCAACAGAGTGGACACGCCGGAAGGAGTGGAGAGAATGAGACGGGATCTAAGGAAACTGGAAGAGTGGTCGAAGATATGGCAGCTGAGATTCAATGCCAAGAAGTGCAAAGTCATGCATATGGGGAGTGGAAATCCGAATGAACTGTACTCGATGGGGGGGGAAAGGCTGATGAGCACGGAGCAGGAGAGGGACCTTGGGGTGATAGTGTCTAATGATGTGAAGACAGCGAAACAATGCGACAAGGCGATAGCAAAAGCCAGAAGAATGCTGGGCTGCATAGAGAGAGGAATATCAAGTAAGAAAAGGGAAGTGATTATTCCCTTGTACAGGTCCTTGGTGAGGCCTCACCTGGAGTACTGTGTTCAGTTCTGGAGACCGTATCTACAAAAAGACAAAGACAAGATGGAAGCGGTACAGAGAAGGGCGACCAGGAAGGTGGAGGATCTTCATAGGATGACGTACGAGGAGAGATTGAAGAATCTAAATATGTACACCCTGGAGGAGAGGAGGAGCAGAGGTGATATGATACAGACTTTCAGATACTTGAAAGGTTTTAATGATCCAAAAACAACGACAAACCTCTTCCGTAGGAAAATAATCAGCAGAACCAGGGGTCACGATTTGAGGCTCCAGGGAGGAAGATTCAGAACCAATGTCAGGAAGTATTTCTTCACGGAGAGGGTGGTGGATGCCTGGAATGCCCTTCCGGAGGAAGTGGTGAAGACCAGAACTGTGAAAGACTTCAAAGGGGCGTGGGATAAACACTGCGGATCCATAAAGTCAAGAGGCCGCCAATGAAGAGTGGGTGACTCGCCAGAATGATGGCTATTGACACAATACCCTTACTAAATAAACATACACATGCTTACTGTGACTCCTACATCGCTCTAAGCTTCAACAGCAAGAGGTAATGGAAAAAAGGATTTGCACTCATAAAGAGGGGAGTAGCTGGCTTGTTACGGCGGTTACTACCCCAAACCAAATATGCCTGATACTTCACTTTCAATGCATATACAGCATAGCTCTCTGCTTCAATGACAGGGGAGAAGAATAACTGATACTTCACACATCCAGCAGAGCTCTCTGCTACAACGGCAAAGGAGAAGAAAAAGGGTTCGCACTCAAAACGCGGGGAGTAGCTGGCTTGTTACGGCAGTTACTACCCCAAACCAAATGTGCCTGATACTTCACTTTCCATGCATATCCAGCATGGTTCTCTCCTGCATCGGCATGGGAGAAAGACTGATACATCACGCATTTCCAGCATAGCTCTCTGCTTCAAGGGCAGGGGGAAAAAAAACAAAAAAAAAAACCTGATGCTTCACGCATATCCTGCATAGCTTCAACGACTGGGGTGAAGAAAAAAAAGGATTCGCAATCACAAAGCGAGGAGTAGCTGGCTTGTTACGGCGGTTACTACCCCAACCAAATGTGCCTGATACTTCACTTTCAATGCATATCCAGCATGGCTCTCTGCTTCTACAGCAGGGGAGAAGAAAAAAAAACAAAACAAAAAAACAAAAAAAAAAAACCAACAAGAGCTGTACAACATAGTCTAGGTAAAACAAATAAGCATGGGTGTAGCTTGCTTATCGCGGCGGTTACTGCCCCTACTACCCCTAACTAATCAAGCTAGATATTTCACTTGCATGCAGCTCCATCACTGCTCTCTACATTAATGGTGGGGGTGGAAGGGGAATAGAACAAGGAGCTAAGAGTAACAGATAAGAATGAGAGAAAAAATGTGTGAGGCTTGCTGGGCAGACTGGATGGGCCATTCGGTCTTCTTCTGCCGTCATTTCTATGTTTCTATGTGAAGGAGGAGCCACTAGGGGGACCCTGAGCCCGTGCTGTCTCGTAGTCCTCCTGCTGCTTGCTGTTACGTCTGAATTTTTTTTGCTGCTGCGTCCTGCGCTGGCAGGTGAGAGAAACATTAAAGAAAGCTGGAGTCTGCCCTGGAAGGGGTCAGTGGGCGGTTTCAGACTCATTTTGGAAGGATAGTCAGATGAGGACCTTATTGTAATTTTGCAGCTTGCTAATCTGGTAAATGTTTATAGCCCCCCCTCCCCCTGATTGTATGAAATTTTTAATCCAAACCCATTACCCAAAGTGTGGGATTACATGAGCCCTAACAGGTCACTGGATGTGATATACTGAGACGACGGTACCGCTTTACACGCTGTCCCACAGAGGAGGCTCACAAATAAACTGAGCAGACTGGGTGTGGGCCCTCAAGGTGCACTGGCCGGGTTACAAAACGGATGAAGGCAATGGTAAATGGAGCTCCCTCCAAAGAAAGGCCCGACGGATCAGTCCTGGGGCCCGTTCTGTCCAATATTTATGCAGGTAAATTATCGGCATGGGCTGAAAACACGCGCCCCCCCCCCCCCCCCCCCCCACCACCACCCTGATTGTAAAAAGATGCTCCGTTTACTTATTCCACAAAGGGATGAGGCCAGAAATCAACACACGGGGATTTCAGTCCGAAATTCCCAGGCTTGCTTTATGGCACGGATTGTGTTCCTGCTACAAAGCAGATGTGCAAAGCTTGGCGGTGATAACCGAGCTGGCTCCCGAATTTTCAAAGGGACCCATGTATATTTTTTAAAAATCGGCCCTTTGCTATATTATCTTTGAACTGCCTGCACAAATGATCAGGCCAGTAAAGTCCCTTGAATCTGAATCCCTTGACAGGAATGTGAACTAACTTCCAGTGCAGGCTTGGCTGGTGGCATTTCCCCAGTGTTTCTGCTCCACACCTGCACTCTCTAAGGAAGGCCTTCTTTTCCAGTGCTGCTACCACCAGCAGATTCCTAACACAGCTCCCGCTCTTCCTCTGCAGAGCTTCAAGCACCAGGCAGTGCTTCTGCATGAAACGGACATCCTGATAGATTGATCGGTGGCACTGAATGGGGTTTTGTTTGTGTGCCATTCTTCAAGGCCACTTTTGAAACCCTGCCGTGCTTCGCACACTGCAATTTGCACTGATCAGAGAGTGGGGTCTCGCCTGCGTCCGAGTGACACTGCAAGAAGGCCATCGGTTGTGGCTATCTTTATCTTCTTAGCCCTTCAAAACCCACCACTTAGGAGAGGAAAAGGAAAAAAAAAAAAAAAAAAAAGCAAAGCTTTGACTCCAAGCCAGTTGATTCCAGGAAAAGGAGCTCAAACGTTTGCTCAGCTAATTGCTGTAGGTTCCAAACATTTCCAGGAAAAGTAAAAATAAAATACAACTGGGAGATGGCAATGAGTTTTATGCAGAAAAGAGACAAGGTAGAAACAAGAAAATAGTATTTCTGCTCATCCCCACTCATCACCCTGGATAATGCCAAATGTCCATCTTTTGCATCAGGATTTGCATCGGTGTTAATTTTTTTTTTGGAGTTTTAACCCGGTGTCATCAAAAATTTAAAAGCCTACAAGGTAGGATGAAAGCCTCTTATTTTTTTTTTATTGAACCTTATCTCGTTCCGGGTACTTAAGAGGGGGGCTTGAATTGTGCTTGAAAGGCTCTGAGAAGTCAAGAACGCCTCTATTTAGCAGGGTAGCACGTCTGACTGTCTAAAGTCATCTCTGGTGGGACCTGTTCTGAAGAAGCCCTCCCTGGACCTATCCTGCTGTGAATATTATAAACCAGTTTCAAACCTCTGGTCTCACGTTTGTGGACCCTTAGGGCTGAGGCGGGAGGAGCCCTGCAGGTTCCAATCGCCAGCAGGCAGAACCCAGATGAAGCAGAGGCCCAGCTAGAGCTTCGCCCGTGCCAGTCCTCGCTCCCCTTGGATGGAGCCTTTGGGTGCCAGGGCCGGCAGATCTTAGGTGAGGTCTCTGCTGGTGGCAGAAGACGTGGTCCTCGGAAGGCAGGGTCACAGGCAGGTGGAGATCGGGCGTGTCCAGTGGCAGGCAGGGGTTAGTGGCAGGTAGCGGTCAAGTGTATTCTGAGGTCAGGCCGAGGGCAATCCAGGTATCTGTCCGAAGGGAAGGACGGACAGATAGGAAGGTCGGGTTCAGTCAAGGAGAAGCAGAGAAGGCAAGGAAAACTGAAAACCATGTAGGACTGAAGAAGAGATGCTGAAGAAAAGCCTGAGCTGAGGACAAGACATGGTAACAACACGCCCTACATGGAGTAGTGGGACCTGTTGCTGTGGCATATTGCTGCTGGGAGGCTACCCTTATATAGGGGAGTATTGATGATGCCATCTCTAGGGGCCGCAGGGACTTTTCCGCCATGCTTAAGAACATAAGAACATGCCATACTGGGTCAGACCAAGGGTCCATCAAGCCCAGCATCCTGTTTCCAACAGTGGCCAATCGAAGACACAAATATCTGGCAAGTACCCAAAAAACTAAGTCTATTCCATGTTACTGTTGCTAGTAATAGCAGTGGCTATTTTCATGGTCAACTTAATTAATAGCAGGTAATGGACTTCTCTTCCAAGAACTTATCCAAACCTTTTTTAAACCCAGCTATACTAACTGTACTAACCACATCCTCTGGCAACAAATTCCAGAGTTTAATTGTGCATTGAGTGAAAAAGAACTTTCTCCGATTAGTTTTAAATGTGCCCCATGCTAAATTCATGGAATGCCCTCTAGTCCTTCTACTATCCGAAAGAGTAAATAACCGATTCACATCTACCTGTTCTAGACCTCTCATGATCTTAAAGACCTCTATCATATCCCCCCTCAGCCGTCTCTTCTCCAAGCTGAACAGCCCTAACCTCTTCAGCCTTTCCTCGTAGGGGAGCTGTTCCATCCCCTTTATCATTTTGGTAGCCCTTCTCTGTACCTTCTCCATCGCAATTATATCTTTTTTGAGATGAGGCTTCCTTTAAAGGTGGCAACGCGGTGCACGCATGCACCTAGGAGGAGGCACAGTGCGCTGGAATTGGTAGCATCCTCGCCACGTGAGGAGGAGGTGGTGGTGCTTCGCAGCCTCGGCGGCCAGCCCGGGGCTGGAGGTAAGGGTAGCGGATTGTGAGGTTAGTTCGCAGCATCTGGTCTTTGGCTAAGGCTATAGAATAGGTGGTGCCATCCCGAGTCCAAGGTTTTCTGGAAGAATCAGGAGATCTACACAAAACAGCAAATCTTCAGGGCAGGTTTCAGCATCAAGACCTTTCGAATGCCACTGTGAAATGAGATGCATCGAATGTTGTACAAGGGATCGTCAGAATTTTTAGTTCTGTTAGATTTCTCCTCTGCTTTTGATTTGGTTGATTTCTCCATTTTATTAGAGCGAGCAATCTAAAGAAATGCAGATAAAAATAGCAGACAATCTGTCAAGATCAAGAAAAAATGGGTGCAGAGTTGATCAGAATTCCCCTTGGTCGCTATATTATCCCAATATTTTTATATGCCCTTTATGTAATATCATTCAGAAACTTGGATTTATTTCCAGATTTATGCTGATGAATCCAGATTCTCTGCTCCTTGGGAGAAGACCACGTTCTTAATTTGAGTCTTTCTGAGGTTTTTAATAAATAAGACAGAGCAACTTCAAATTGAATATCAGAAAAACTTAGGTATTTTGGATTAGAACTGTAAGAATAACAACATAAGAACATAAGAAATTGCCATACTGGGTCAGACCGAGGGTCCATCAAGCTCAGTATCCTGCTTCCAACAGTAGTCAAACCAGGTCACGAGTACCTGGCAAGATCCCAAACATTAAGTACAGTGATAGGTAGCGGCTATTTCTTAAGTTTACTTGGTTAATAATAGTGTATTGACTTCTCCTCCAGGAACTTGTCCAAACCTTTTTTAAACTCAGCTATGCTAACTGCCTTAACCACATCCTCTGGTAAAGAATTCCAGAGCTTAACTGTGAATTGAGTACATTCAGTGAAAAAATGGTTGAGGTCTCATTTAATAAATGGGATGATTTACTCTCCTCAGTTAAAAACTTGGGTGTCTTGATGGATTCTGCCTTTAACTTGGAATGGTTCGAAAGGATAGGTAAAATCTGACAACTACAGACCAGTTAATCTTCAGTGGTGAGTAAAATAATGGAATCTCTGCTAAAAGAGAGCATTGTGCAGTTTCTGGAATCCAGGAACCAAGGCAGCGTGGTTTTTACCAGAGGTAGGTCTTATTAGACAAACCTAATCAATTTCTTTGGCTGGATGACACAGAGAGTTAAATCAGGAGAGAACGCAAGATGTAGTTTACTTGATTTCAGCAAAGCCTTTGACACACTGTTCAGCCTAGATGACTTATAAACAAACCGAGCACCCTAGGTATGTATCCAAAGTAACTGCCTGGGTTGAAAAGTGGTTAAGTGAGAGACAAGAAAGATTAGTAGTAAATAAATGGAGTTCACTTCCAGGAGAGGGTGGTGGTCATCAGTGGTGTGCCACAGGGACTGAGTCTCAGTCCAGTTCTGCTACAACAATTTTTAGTACAATATTGTGGAAGGACTATCAAGAAAGGTTTGCCCTTTTTTTGCAGATGATACCAAAATCTGCAACAGCGTAGACATCCATGAAAGTGTGGAAAACTGGAGGAGGCTTCTAACTTGGGAACCAGACGCACCCGGCAGCATGCAGCATTGTCACTGAGCCGTCAGGCTGGCCTCCTCGTGTCATCTTATTTATGTGTAGCGGAAGCCCTGTTTGTGTGGAGTGCTGCATCCAGGGGGCTACAATGCCAGGGTTCCTCTGGCGGAGGGGAGAAGCTTAACGTCCTGGGCCCTTGGCCTGTGGCCAATGCCATCCAGTCCCAAACCACTGCTCCTCTTCGCTTTTACAGGAGGGGCCAAAGGAGACAGAAGGAAAAAAAAAAAACCCACCCACAAACAGTATCCTCTCCACTCAGCATCCAAGGGAAGGACGAGTCTCTGAGTCCAAACTGGTTCAACAAAAATGTACTTTACTTTGTAAATCAAAATCCAAGCAAGAACGGTGAAAATCAAAAACCCCATGAGAAAAATCCAAGTAATAAAGGCCATGGTCCTCTCCTCTTTGCAGCTCTTCTCTCCCCTGTCCCAGCATCCATGTCCAACAATCCTTCCCCTTGAAGGGTAGGATATCCCTGTTGTAATTTAAGCCTCCAAACTGCTGGGGAAGGGTAGCAAAACCTGCTGCCCTAAAAAAAAAACTCTGCAAAAACTGTTACCCAAGTTCTTCAAAAACCAGTTCTTCCAAACCATTCAAAAACAGCATAGAAGACACAGCTGGTTGTCTCTGGTTTTAGGGAAGGCAACCTCCAGTAGCAGCAGTCACTATTCACTCTTAATTGGTCAATCACCAGCAAAACTATCAAAAATCTCTCTGGGGACCTGACTGATCGTGCCGTTTTTAAGGCATGTAAACGGGCCTCTGTGTGCACATTATACTTTCTTGCATAAGCCCATTAGTATCCGTGTCGTAATTTTGTTCTCTAATCATACTGCAAAGAGGATCATTCATAAAGCTGGCAGCTGCAGGAGGAAGTGATCAGAGAATAGTTTAAAGAGGAATCTTTAGTAGCTTGCCTTACCTTCCTTGAAATGGGGCTGGGTTGCAATTCAAAAGCATTTGCAGCTTGCAAAAGCAAGTCACAAATGTATCAGGTTAGTGCAATTAAAAAGTCTCACTTACAACTTGCCTGTTGAGTGTCGACCTTTGTTTATACATAATCCAAGTGAACCTAGATGGCAGCCATGCTGCTCTATTCACATGCACGATTGGAAGGCATTTGAAACTCATTTTAGGGAACTGGACACAAGGATTGCAACCGTGCCTTAAAGAAGGATCATCCACTTCGTTCCTCCAGCAGCAAGCCAGTCAAAGAAAGAATGACGTCCTCCGTTTCATACAAATGGGGCCAGGAATGCTGACCCGAGAGAATGGATGCACTCAGCAGTGTAACAAAAAAACATGTTTTCAGTATAAACTAGCAAAAATATTGTTAGCTGAACCTGTAGAGATGGGAAACAATTGGGTTGGTCAATTGGTCCTTATCTGCTGTGCTCTGGATTTAATTACTTGACTTTCCAAGTCCCTGCTCAAGGCAAGTTGCAGCCTCGTAAGAGTGCACGGAAAGCTTATAATCTAAATTGGTATCTGTGGCAATGGAGAGCAAAGTGATTTTGGAGAAGTGCTATTTGAACCCTGGCTCTGAGCCGGCTGCTCTAACCACTCCTCTCTGCTATGTTATTCTGACATGCATGGGCTGAAAGCAATCCTCCAGTCTTCTCAGCCTCCAACCTTGGGGGTCATCTTTGACTGTACTCTTTCGAATAGACATAGCCAATATACTGCTGCAACATGTCATTTCTTGCCTTGGCACGTCACCAAATTTAATCTCTTTTTCCTTCTGAACACACTAGCAAAGCTCTTATCCTCTCTCTTATGTTAGAGTACTGCAGCCTGCTCCTTACAGGTCTCCTGCTGAACTATTTCTCGGCACTAGTCTGTTCAAAATTCAGCTCCACGTCGGGTCTTCCTCCGGTGCCACAATGACCGTGTAACCCCACTTCTCTAGTCACTGCCTCGGCTTCCCTTTCACTTCTGTATATGGCTCAAGCTTCTACCGCACGCTTACAAGTGCGTTCACTTTGCAGTTCCTACTGATTTTTCCCCACTTAACTTCCCCTACATCCCTCCAGGTGACCTTATGTTTATCAGGCAAGCAGACCTTAGCTGTCTCCTTTTCTTCCATTGCCAACTCTACTCTGTGCTTTTTGCCTGGAGCAGCCTCCCTGAGTTGGAGAATATGCTGGTCATATTCAAGTCCCGCCTAAAACCCCAGCTTTTTTTAGGTTGCTTTTACATCTTAAAACCTGTTTTTTTTTCCAGGTCTAAGACTTGCTGATTTCAACCATGTTTACTGCAACACATTAATTGCCTGAAACCTCTTATTCTGTGCCCTGATGAGATTATAGACTCCGCAAAGCAGGAACTGTCTCTTACATGTATTTGTACAGTGCTGCGTGTGTCTAGCAGGGATACTGACATGATAAATGAGTATATTTCATTTAGTCTTGATGATTAAGGATTGAGAGCAGACATTCTGGACAAGTGGAAAATGGCAACACACATCACAGTCCAAAATTATAATTGAAAGAATCTTTGTTTCACAGGCACTTAACTTTGCATCTCAACAAATGCTAAGCGTTGGTAGCTATACTGAAATACACCATCTTTTGAAAACTTGTAGACTTCCCACAAATTAATTACTGAGCTCCTGGGAGATTTACATGACCTTAAGACCATTGAGGTTCTGAGGACACATCCAAGGCGAATGTGAAATAGCTCGAATTCCATGCAGTGGGCAGGTTGGTTAATGAGGCTGCATTAGATGACTAATCCAAAGGATTACTTCAACAAGTTTCTGTGGTTTTTCTTATTTTTATATCTATTTGTTTAATGTAGTGTTGGCATATTGCAATGCTTATGTAGCCCCCATCCCGATCAGCTTTTGGGCAAAGGGACTCACTCAGAGGCTCCAGGACCAGTGAAGGCCCCATGACCTCCTGAGGGTTCCTACATGTGTGTGCATGGGGCGGAATCTTCTTTTTAATATCTTTAGGGTTTTCTCATATAGGGGCTACTCCACTATCAGTCTGGTCAATGTCCAAAACACCAGTAGGACTCTAGGACTGTTCAAATCATAAGGGTTCTTCTACTGGTATTTGATTTTATGTATATATTATATTATATTATATATATATATATATATATATATATATATACACTATACAAAATATTTGCATTTTATGCAAGAAGGTCGGTATATAAAAATTAAAAATAAATAAATAAAATACTGGTAGTGAAGATGGGCAACTCAAAGTCCACAAATACTGGTGCACTAGTGAATGGTGCAACCCACTGCAAACAAGCCCACAAAACGTAGAAGTTATTCTCAATCTCTTTCAGCAGTTTTAATCTCTCTCGGACAGGTCTGCTCGCTAAGGCAGGGACCCCCCCTCCTCAACCGGGCCGCTCCTCAGTACATGTTCACAAAGGTAGCCATCCTGCTCTCTCTCACCAGCTTCCGGCATTTGGATGAGTTTCTTCCTGACTTTCTATGCCAGATAGGAACTCTACTGATCTCTCTTCTAGTGGATAGTTGTTATGATTCTGGTTAGATGTGAACCCTTGGGTTGAGATGAGCGTGCTCTCCGCCCACAAGGAGGAGCCCTGTGAGCCTCACCAGCAACAGGCGTGGTCTCAGCAGCATATGACAAGGCTATAGTTATGAGGAGAGAAAGTAGAACCCGCGAAGCGGGATTATTAGTAAACACAGTACTTGAGCAAGAAGGTATATCAATGGGATACCACAGCTGATGATCTGGTAGTGGCCCACAGTGCAGGGTATGCCGATATGTTCCCTCCGTAGGTATGGATGATCTCAGGGGTGCAGCTCCGGTAGTGGCCTGTGGAGCGGGGTATTCTGAGGAGTCTGCACAGAGATGAGATGACTGAGATGTAGAACCTGGAACTAGAACTGGAAGCTGTAGTATGGATATCCAGTAGCTCAGGCTATGCAGTAATAGGCTTCACCGAAGCAGGAGCGGTAGTGGCCCGGGATACGGGGAAACCCGCAGGAAGGCTTCAGTGAATGCATGACTTGTAGAAGTCTGAGAAGTACTCCCAGGTGGAGGTCCATGAGAAGTTCAATTGTAGAACAGGAGCGTTCCCAGGGTAGCAAGGCCCTCTGAGGAACGGATAGCTGAGAATGAGGAAGGGCCCCTGAGGAACGGGTACCCAAAGTGTTCAATTACCCAGAGGGAAGTCCGTAATAGGAACTCCAGTGTAGAGTGGATTCAGCAACGATGAAACTCCTTGCTAACTCGTTGGTGTAGAGGGCTAGTTGGTTTAAGTACGGCATCATGCTTTCGTCATCCGGAGGGTACGCCCCTGAGGTTCCTGCCATGACGTGTACAAAGCACGCCCTTGTGCGTGCGCGCCTAAGTGATTCCAGGTTCAAGGTGGCGATTGACATCGCCCAAGCTGTCCCTGGGATGCCGGGGCGTAACCGGACGTAACAGTAGTCTTCTTCCTCCAAGACCCCCCCCCCCCACCATACACACACACACTGAAGAAAAAATCTTCCTAGGCACAACCTTCACTAAAAATCTTCTTAGGCATGAGTGAGGTAGCCTCTATCTCTCCTCCTTCAACGTCGTCTGAGCTGCATGTAACTAGTTGGTGAGGGGATCTGGCCCTGCGTACCAGTCTCTCAGGTTTGGGTCAATAAACCCCGGTACTCACTCATCAGTTTGCCGGTGCTAGATCTCCAATGGTGCTCCAAATAAAGTCCATACTGGGTAAATTCCAAAACCATATGAAAATGTTTATTTTGTGGATAACCAGCATGGGGAATATTTATGAGGTAGCAAAGGGTAGAAGGAGGTATTTAGTTAAACAGAGTTCTCAAGCTTTCACAGCCGAGATATAGCTTTATACCAAAACCTCAGTTACCAGTTATTAACCAGTTGCATCAAACCACAAACAATTACTACCAATTCTCCCAAGACTCTACCATCCTCACAATTCTATTTCTTTAGCAATATGGTGCTCACTGCTCATATCACTTTAGTGCTTCTCCACTTCCATCTGTACCATAACTCACCCCCCACTTCAATTAGGACACCTCCACAGTTAACTCCAGTTACTTCAGGTACTCATTTGTAGGCATCAGAATACCACCTTAACTTAGGTACAGTCCCTCTGTTCCCTGGCATCCTGGCTACAGTCCTCT
This sequence comes from Rhinatrema bivittatum, assembly GCF_901001135.1. Classification (NCBI taxonomy): domain Eukaryota; kingdom Metazoa; phylum Chordata; class Amphibia; order Gymnophiona; family Rhinatrematidae; genus Rhinatrema; species Rhinatrema bivittatum. Next base: position 802,859,486 of record NC_042616.1, on the reverse strand, counting down.
TCTCACGTACCTCTCCTTCCCTTGGCCCTCCACTGACCAAACTCTTCTGCCAAAGTCTCTTCCCTTGTGTAGACTCATGCCAGGTTCTCTGGTAGTTCCCTGTGACCTTGAGCCTTGCCCCCTTGCAGGGGAAAGGCCCCTGTGGGGCCCCTCTTCTAAAAGGAAGGGGCGGGACAGGGCATGGCTCACCGGCCTTGCTGGCAGCTCCTGCTTTTCCTTAATCCATGGTGGAGATTCTTCCTGCCAAACCTTGAAGCAGGATTATACACACTCTCTTAAACACCCCCCTCCCCCCAAAAAAGGATCTTCTTCCCAACCTCTTAAAGGAACTGCATGACCAGAACCCTTCATTGACTTCATCTACAAACATTCCTGTTATATATCGTAGTAAGGGGTTTATAACCATTTAACATGTCATCTTGTGGTGGTTCGCTGGTACTGCACACAGTGATATTTTCCAATTTTCCGAAAGATTAAATTTGGGGCTTTACCACCCACCCAAAATCTCTTCAGAGCCACACCTAATTTAAGGGCCTCATCACATGCACGCACCCTTTTCCCCAGGCAGGAAAGAGTTCACGCTTGGAAATGTATCTGTCAGGCAGTTAGGCCAGGGCTTCCTAAATCTCTCCCGGGGACCCCACAGCCAGTCAAGTTTTCAGGATAGCCACAATGAATATGCATAACATAAATTTGCATATCCATGGAGACTCTGAACATACACATTTATCTCAGGCCTGTTCATTGTGGATACCCTTAACAGGTTTAGGGCCTACCCCCAGGACAGGTTTGGGAAGCCCTGGGTTAGGCCCACTGGTAGCACTCTGTGAAGAAACAAATTTCCAGACTCCGACTCTTGGAATCCTATTCTACAGTTTCCTCCAGCACTTAAATGGCTAAAGCTAAATTTCAATGAGTCCCCTGTATCACATGGGTGCAGGGCTTTTATTCAAACCTTTCCCATTGGGGAGCATCACAGCTAACGCATCTACTCAAACTAATCTCACCACAGGGGCAAGATCTGCTGAGACAACGACTAACTTATTGGCCAACCAGGTCTGTTGAGAACACTGTGGTCATCAAAGTGAAGGGCAAAATCTGCTGGTTTAACTCCCAGTTTTCTTCAGCTCACCTTGAGCTCAGACATGCAAAGGAGAGTAATGAAATCTAAAACCCAAATCAAAGGCATTTCTCTATTCAACAGTGATGGCAAAGGACTACAGATTCCAGAATGATTTGGCGAGACCTGGTGGGGAAGGGGTAGTGAAACTCTCTTAACTTTCACCGAAAGAGTTCTGGGAGCACCTTCGGTCTGATTCGGTAGGGGCTGGGCATCCGTCCGTACGCAGTTCTCTGTTTTTTTTTAACCCGGGTAACGAAATCAGAAATCCAAGTGACCCCTAATACCAGTAGGATCAGGAGCCCGTGCTCCTGGGTCTTCCCCACTGAAGTTCAGTTTTTCACAAAATGGGAGGAGGGCAAAGAAACAGAGCAGCCACAAACTTTTTGCTCTTTTCGATGCGGTTCATTAACGTAAGAGAGCGAAAAAGAAGCCGGGGAGAGCCATTTGAGCTGCGGGAGTGAAGGAAGAAAAAGCCGTTGGGGATTAAATCTCTGGCTGTGTTGACAGTAGAAGACGGAATCCAGAAGAGCCTGTCATACAATGTATGTTTTCTATATGTGGATCTATGTATAGATCTATGGATATGCAAAGTGGGTCTGTACAGGCATCCTGCTTACCATGTGGGTGTCCTGACAAAGGGCTCTTTGTCTGCCCCACGCAGTCGACGCAGGAGCAGTCAAAGTGAAAGGGCATAATTAATGTTCCTTTCTAATTCCTTCAGATTTGTTTGACATTGACACGTGTTCCTAGTTAATTAGTACTTTTTTTTTTTTATATGGATGGTTTCAGGAAAAAAACAACAGAAAGGCAGGAATGTAATAGGTGAATGCTGCTGCCAGATTCAGCACTGTTAGGTGTGAAAGGCACCATCGCAGCAGGGCATCATTAATATAATGATAATTGTAAGGAAAGGTAATGTTAGTAGGGGACCATTAGGGAGCCGTGCGAGCTGAATTGCCATGGAAACCCCCTCTGGGGGATGCCAGAGAGAGAGAGAAGCAGCGGTGGGGGCCGATGCAATAAAGTGCGCCCAGTCCAGCACGCAAGGTTAAGGAGTGGTTGGACGCACGTTTCCGGACGCGCCCACGAGGTGGATGGGCGCGTGCTGGGAAAAACGGGCGCCGGGTTTGGACGTCCGATTTTAGCGCAGTCGTATTGCCTTGGCGTGTAAGAATGGGAACGGAGCGAGGGTAAGGCCAGGAAACTGCGACAGAACCCGAGCCGAGCTGGAACCTGAAATAATTGCTGGAAACGAAGCACAATTTACCACCATCTCCAGGGCCAGCATACTGTTAAATTGCCTTGTTTTACGGGATGGGGGGTGTTCCCCGCCCCCTCGATTTTCTGTAAAACGCTAGTTATCTTGTCCTTTTAGTTCGTGATTGCAGCTTTCCAGCTGGCCACCCCTGCCACCTGCACTACCAAATGCCTGCAGCACCCGCATGCAAACCGCTGTGAATTGCTCGAAAAGCAGAATATCGGCAAATAAATAAACAAATAAATAAATAAATGCTGCTCCTTATCATTTCCCCGGGTCAGGTGCCAATCCTGGCTTCCATTACGCCGAAACTCAGCGACTTGCAACTGTATCCGAGTCCCCACATATAGGGGGCCTGTTTCCTAAAGCCTTTCTCCCGTTTTGTGTCTGTGGGGGAAAAAAACGTATTCCCCTCCGGCAGTGTCACAAAAGGCAGAACATAAATTAGAAAGGAAACATTCATCACGTACCAAGAGATGCAATCCGAGACTAAGGACCTGTGGAGGAAAAGATGCAGCAGTAGTCCCGCCCTGGCCCGATTAGAGTTTCGAGCGCGCCTTGACTTGCTGCTTCTACAAATGACGCCTTATGAACTCCAGAAGGACGTCTCTCTGGTACAATTGCAGAGCTGGGATGGCCACCCCCTGGTGGTTATAAAAGCAGCTCTCTCCCTGCGCGCTTGGGGGCAGTGCTGCCTACGTTTTGGAGTTAGAGGAGGTGCAGGAGTTTTTACCTTTTTTTTTAAATTATTTTTAGGCCTTCTTTTTGGGCCCAGGCACTGCAGAGAGATTGGGAGGCTGCCCCTCCAGTCCACTTACTTGCTGGTAGGGTTCGCATTCTGGGTTGTTTTGAGCCTTTGCTGAATTTTTTTATCTGTAAGAAGCCTTGTGAGAACCTTGAATTTTGCCTGGAGAGAGGTCACGTGGGGAAAGCTTTCCTTGTGGGACTCAGGATAAGGAAGACCTGCCCCATGGCACCTTCCAGGAGGTCCAGGCTGCAAGAACCGTCTGGACTCAGTTTTGGGAAAATACTTTTTGGTTAGAAGACTTGGGAGGAAGAGTTTTCCTGCCCCCCTTCCTACCCTGAAAGAGGAACATCGGAGAGCTGAGAGCTCCTGTGTGGATCCTTTCCAGGTAAGGATCCTGAGCGAGAGAGACTCCGGAGAACCGTGAGTAAGACCATTTGGAGATCTTTTGAGGACTCTCTCGCCCCATGGGCACTCAAGCCCCTCAAGTTGGGATCGCTCTCCTAGCGTTCCCAAACATAACACATTGGATATCATCTGTGTAGATTTATAGCATATACCGAGCGGTATATGTTTTATAACGTATAAAAGTCTGCCAAATGGTTGTAGGTACACGTGGAACAAAGTAGCAGAGGATTCTGACTCCTGTGGCATGCCTGACTTCAGTGGTTTCCAAACGGAAACCTTATCTCCGAGCTTTATCGCCAAGCTTTGTCAAGAAAAATTAAACTGGGCTAATGAGCTTCAAACCCAATCGAGCAAAGCCACTCAATCAAAGTCTTATTGCAGACGGCGGCAAAAGCAGCTGATATAGCCAAAGGGTCAAAGATACAAAATGACTCTTGTCCAAACTACACCGAAGTGAATCTGTCAAAGGTTCGAGGAGAATCTGAGTTCCACGGCCCTTTCACGCACCACCTTGAAAAGGATCTAATACAGGGCCTTCCCAAACCCGTCCTGGGGACCGCACAGCTAGTTGAGTTTTCAGGATATTATCCACAGTGAATATGCATGACATAGATTTGCATATACTGAGTCCTCCATAGAATGCAAATTTATCTCATGCATAGTCACTGAGGATATCCTGAAAATCTGGAGGGGTTTGGGAAACCCTGCTCTAATATATTGTGCAGGCACCTCCAGAAAATCCTCAAGCCAAAGCAAAACACCCAACTCTCAATTATTATTCTGCTTAGCGAAGGGAGATTTGAAGGGTCTTAGGAGGGCTGGTAGGTGAGAAACCTGGAGGAAGAAAAAAAAATAATTATAATAATCTAAGTGTTCTGCAGCTGAAACTTCCTGGAAAATGAACTGTTGAGAAAAAAATGAATAAGCTGATGTGTGGGAGGATTCTGAGAAGCAAAATCTCGTCCAGGGCTGCAGGCCAAAGTTACTCTACCAGCTCTGCTTTGAGTTAGTGGGCTGCAAGTTATCAGAGAGTAACTGAGCGTCCAAGAGCTTAATCTAGTCTCCAGGTCCCTTTCAGTGTAGAAAATGCTCCCCCTGAACACATGAGGTTTGCTACCTAGACCTGATCCTCTGTTCCTTCCATGTGGTTAGCTGATGTTGCAGTATAAAGGGATTAAATAAAGTACAAATACCTTGGAACAACAAAAACCAAAAAAGCCCCTTAACCTTTTAGGTACCAAGAACTTAAAACCTGGCTTAAATAAAAATAAAATAAGAGACCCTCCCCCACCACCAGTGGACCCACCCACTACCCCCCGGTTCCCCCTCCATACCCCCCCCCCCCCCCCCCCCAGTATTCACCACAAACACCCGGTGGTCTACTGGGGAGCCGAGGATTGATTTATTGCTCCAGGGCTGGCGGATGCTGGCACCGGCTGACCTTTGCCCCTACCATGTGACAGTGGTTGCCCAATGGCACTGGGGGTATGGGCGGGACATAGACATTCCAGGACTTTAACCTGAAATCTATGCGTAAGTATTTACGTGCAAATGTGCACATCAATATAAAATTGTACACACATATACACGTGGCCAGGCTATTTTATACCATGCATGCATGTTCACGCTTATTTTGTAAAAAGGACATGTCTCAGGGTGCGAGCCGGCATATCTGCACACGTGAGCCCACGTGCCAGTATTATAGTTACCGTCATTATGCACACTGCATATGGCTGTGGCGACCTACAGTGGCCTAGGCCTATGCAAGGCCGAGGCTTCAGCTTGGGCCTAGGCGTCAGTACCAAGCTTCACTGAAGCTCTGGCCTTGCAAAGGCCTAGGCTGTGGTAGGTTGCCAGGACTTTGGCCTAGGCCCTAGGAAAGACTCAGGCTTTGAGGCCTGGACCTGATACCTGGGTCTCAACCAGGGTCAGGGCCCAGGTGATGCCATGGCCTGGTCCAGAGATCATGTCTGAGGATGGGTCCTAGGTCCAGGCATTGGGACTCAGCATCTGGGGCAGGTCCCTGTGTTGGGAATAGATCCAGGCCAAGGCACCAATGTTGTTACCCGGTCTCTGGACCAGGTTATGAGCCCCAGATTAAACCGAGGACCAGGCATCAAGACCAAGCCTCCGGATCAGGTCTTAGTGTCGGGCTTAGGTCTGGGCTGAAGCCCCAGTGTCAGGACATGGTCTCCAGGCCAAGACCCCGGTGTCACGATCCAGGCTAGGCTACAGAACCTGCATCGGACCACGGCCTATGCTTAGGCGAGGCCCCTGCTTCAGCCCTGGTCCTAGGCTCAATGGATCAATTTTTTTTTGTTTTCAAAACAAAACGTGAAAACCAACTAAATTTTGTCGGCTTTTCAATAATTTTGCTTTGAGAACGAAATGAAACGAAATAGAACATTTCGTCTCATTTACTATTTCGTTTATCCCGAATGCCAATTCCTAGTTCTGGCCAATTTTGGAAACATTTCCTTTTTTGTGCTCTGCCTTTCCTATCCCTGACAATTGATTCTGTCACTGGGGATGTGAAAATTAAATGATTTAATATTTCACAGTGGTACCATAATGCCCACTGACTGTGTGTGTGTGTGTGTGGGGGGGGGGGGGGAGGGGGGACATAGAGACATTGCTGTACTAAGTGTCACACTATGTGCCTATGCACTAGTTCTCTGACACTGACAGGCTTCACAACACAGTCTGGTATGCTTCAGTCTCTGCCTTGCGCTCAGTGCTCACCTTGCTGGGCCCACTGCCCACTGCCAAGCAGAGACAAAAGCAGTACCAGCAACTCTCCAGTCTGCCTCCAGTCACCACAAAGGTAAAAATAAGAACAGCAAGCAAACACATGCCTGCTCTTTCTCACAGAGCTCTTCTGATGCAGTGCTGCTGACTCACTTTCCTATATTGTGTGACTGGCACAATGACACACAAAAGGGGAAGTAGCGAAAAACTTGTTGGGTAAAACTTAACCTAGAACTCAGAGAGAGCTCAAATAGCACACTCCTTCACGGACAATGTCTTCAGAAAAAATGCACAGGAATTCTCTGACATGCTCAGTCTTCAAGATCAGTGATTGGTCAGATTGGAAAACTGCTTTGCTGCAATACGTCATACTTGTTGTCTCTTTGACAACATGTCCATCCTATCCATGTCTGCTGGCTGCCTACGCTACACTTTGTATCAATTCCTAACTGTGCACCTGTTACTCTGCCGTTGATGATTTCTATGAGTCCTTTGATTATAATGGCTTATAAAAATCATTCCGTTCAAAACAAATGAAACAAATAGGATTTGTTTCACTTGGGGGCCCCTCTCAATTAGTTTTGGAGCTCCTGAAAGAAAAAAACTGGCCCCCTATTCATTTCATTGTTCCCATTCATTTAAAACTAAAGCACATGCCTAGAGATGGCGAAGCCTGGCCAGTCTACCCACGGCACAGGACAGATGCAGTGTTCATTTTTCCCCTTCCCTCCTCTGCAGTTGGCAGGTAGACAGAAGGCTGCCAGGTCTTCCATGCATCCAGCCCTGCCTCCCGCTATTCAAACCCATGCAGGGAGTGCCCTTGCGGAATGATTTGTCCAGTATTCAGGCATGTTGATTCCACCCTTTAACTTTGGATTCCACTCATGGGAATAGATATTCAAGTAGGGCTTATCCGGCTAAGTGGCAGCCACTGAGTATTCGGCTATGTTCAGGGGCCACCATTTAGTAAGATGTATTTATCCGGTTAAGTAGATAGCCAGTTATTTTGGGGGCACGTAATGGGTGGATCAAGGTGGGCAACTTATCTGGTTATTATAACTGGATAAGTGCCTATATTCAGCCTTATCTGGTTAAGTTAATGAAATAAGTTAGACCAGCTCAATAGGAGGTCTAATGTTACACGGATATAACTTATCCGGTTAGCTAGCACTGATTCAGTTAGCCGGATAATATCCAGATAATTTAGATAACCAGATGTCTTTGAATGTTGGGTCCATGATGTCTTCCTGGCAGGGACATCACATCTTCCAGTTCTTTTGTTGACATAGCATCTGCAGCTCAAACATTGGCCTTTGCAATGCTATTGAATTGCTCACTCCCTCCGCATTGGATTGCATATAGCATCTGATGGGGAATTCCAAGATGTTATTTTGCTGATCTGTTCTTTACTGGTTGTGTTGCTACAGCATGCTTTCAAGAGACAAACGATGGGAGAATGGCAAAAGAACCTGCAATCCTCCAGCCAAGATGATATGTGCTATGGCGTTCTTGCCACATTATTGTGTTCCTGCACCTTCCAGTGCTCAAAGCCAGAGCTGAATGACAACATAAGAGCATAAGAAATTGCCATGCTGGGTCAGACCAAGGGTCCATCAAGCCCAGCATCCTGTTTCCAACAGAGGCCAAACCAGGCCACAAGAACCTGGCAAGCACCCAAACACCAAGAAGATCCCATGCTACTGATGCCAATAATAGTAGATGCCATTCCCTAAGTCAACTTGATTAATAGCAGTTAATGGACTTCTCCTCCAAGAATGTTTCCAAACCTTTTTTAAACCCAGCTACTCTAACTGCAGTAACCACATCCTCTGGCAACAAATTCCAGAGCTTAATTGTGCGTTGAGTGAAAAATAATTTTCTCCGATTAGTCTTAAATGTGCTACATGCTAACTTCATGGAGTGCCCCCTATTCTTTCTATTATCCGAAAGTGTAAATAACTGATTCACATCTACTCATTCAAGAACTCTCATGATTTTAAAGACCTCTATCATAATCCCCCCTCAGCCGCCTCTTATCCAAGCTAAACAGCCCTAACCTCTTCAGCCTTTCCTCATAGGGGAGCTGTTCCATCCCCTTTATCATTTTGGTTGCTCTTCTCTGTACCTTCTCTGTTATATTCTCCAGTTGCGGTCCCCCCACGACCTGCGTCTCATATTTACCTGCGCCGTGGCGTGGCTCGGGCAGGCCCTGGTACACTGGTGGTCAGGGAGCCTCTACTGATGTGGCCCCTCTTGTGCTCCCCACCGGGCAGTCACAGCCGGCCTCTCCGGCACTGCTGTCTCCTGACGTGCGGCCACACACTGCCTCGGGCTCCTTCCTCCTGAGATTTATAGGGACCGTGGCAGGAAATTGCCATGGCCCCTCCCTTCAGCAACCAGCACCTTTTTCTATTTAATCTTGGATTCTTGGCTGCTTGTCTCTTGCTCCTGATCCTCCTCAGAGGGTATTCCCGAGCTCCTGACCCGTTTTCTGATTGGACTGTCTTTGGACCCTGACCTTGCGTGGATACGACTATGAGATTCGCTGTCTGCCTCAACCTCATCCTGAATATCCGACCTCGAGATTCGCTGCCAGCATTTACTCTTGCTTGGACTCCGACCCTCTTCTGTGTCTGGACCCTGCACCTGGCTCCAGCTAGTGTCACTACTCCATCGGGATTTCCAGAGACCCCATGTAAGCCCAGCCGGCCCCGGGCTCAACCTGAGGGGAATGTGGGCTGGTAGTGGTGAAGCTCCAGCCAGGTCTCTGCTCCTCTACGGCCTCACCTGTCGACTGTGGGGACCTGTGGGGCTCAACCCCACAGGTGGCGCCAACTCCCCCTCGGTCCAGGGGTCCACAACCTGAACATTCTCCATCGCAATTATATCTTTTTTGAGATGCGGCGACCAGAATTGTACACAGTATTCAAGGTGCGGTCTCACCATGGAGCGATACAGAGGCATTATGACATCTTCTGTTCTATTAACCATTCCCTTCCTAATAATTCCTAACATTCTGTTTGCTTTTTTGACTGCTGCAGCACACTGAGCCGACGATTTCAAAGTATTATCCACTATGACGCCCAGATCTTTTTCATGGGTGGTAGCTCTTAATTTGGAACCTAAGATCGTGTAACTACAGCAAGGCTTATTTTTCCCTATATGCAACACCTTGCACTTGTCCACGTTAAATTTCATCTGCCATTTGGATGCCCAATCTTCCAGTCTTGCATGGTCCTCCTGTAATGTATCACAATCTGCTTGTGATTTAACTACTCTGAATAATTTTGTATCATCTGCAAATCTGAATACCTCACTCGTCGTATTCCTTTCCAGATCATTTATAAATATATTGAAAAGCACCGGTCCAAGTACAGATCCCTGAGGCACTCCACTGTTTACCCTTTTCCACTGAGAAAATTGACCATTTAATCCTACTCTCTGTTTCCTGTCTTTTAGCCAGTTTGTATTCCACGAAAGGACATCGCCTCCTATCCCATGACTCTCATGAGGGACTTTGTCAAACGCCTTCTAAAAATCCAAATACACTACATCTACCTGTTCACCTTTATCCACAAGTTTATTATCCCCTTCAAAAGAATGAAGCAGATTTGTTAGGCAAGACTTCCCTTGGGTAAATCCATGCTGACTGTGTTCCATTAAACCATGTCTTTGTATATGCTCTACGATTTTGGTCTTGAGAATAGTTTCCAATATTTTTCCTGGTACCTCTTGCACCTCTGGCACCTCTTGCAAACATGTTTGAATCCAGTGATTTGGATGAGACATTTTTGGGATTTGATGAATCATCAAATGGTGACTTTACCAGTATTGTAACTGAGGAGAATGCAACGGGCCTGTAGGCTCGCCAGTAGGTATTCACAGAGTTAAAACGCAACTCATTGGCCAAGGGCATGCACAAGAAGAAATGCTACCTTAGTGTTGAGGGCAAGAGAGATGACCTTGACCCTCTGCCTTCTTATTTTTATTTATTTTATTTAAACATTTTTATATACCGGCATTAGTTGTGGACATCATGCCGGTTTACATCAAAACTGGTAAAGTATGGAAATTACATTTTAACAGGGAATTAGAAACTGGGAGGAGGGTAAATAATTAAATAGGATAGACGAGAAATAACAGTAACATTAACATTAACATGGTTCCTCGGTGTGAACGAGGAGAGAGGATAACAACATATGGTTCCTCAGTATGAGGAAGATGGAACAGACGCAATGTGGTCTATTTTTTATTGGAGGAGGTGTGAGTTTTTATTCTGGGTAGGCATATCCTTCTTATTCACCATCCACCCCAGCTAGATCCCATATGAGAGCACCAGTGTGGAGGCACTTTGTACCCACAGAGAACCAGCATTTTGCAACTGTGGGAAGTATGTCATACAAGGAAAGAAAGTCAGACATTTCTCCAACACTTCCATGAACTATCATATAACAACCAAACACCCAGCAGAGACTGGTGCTCAGGGGACATCTGCACCATCATCTCATCCATGCATTGAGACTCCCAGAGCAGATGCATAAGTATTCAATGCTCTAGGCAAACCTTCCGTCATGCACCTTCTCCCTCCCCCCGGTGGTGTTGGCTCTCGCACAGCACTCCCGTGGCAGTGTTGGCTCTGCAACAGCAGCACCCCTCTGGGCTTTGCACCGGCTGGATTTTGCCGCCCTCAAACGTTTGGCACTCTAGGCTACTCCAGAGGTCTGCTTGCTCTGGGGAGCTTTTCAGATGCTGCTCCTTGTGGAGGTCTTCTTCCTGTCCATGGGGATCAGGGCTGGTGGAAGTACTAGGCAGACTAGGCAATCGCCTAGGGTGCCATAGTCCATGGGGTGGCAGGAAGGATGGGCCAGCTCAGGGGCGGATTGAGGGAAAATAGTGGCCCGGGGGATTTTTCTCCATACTGGCCCATGGGTACCCAATTACATTTACATATATAATTTACATATATATGTACACACCCCTATATTTCGGCATGGTCCTCCCGTATCAACACAGTACTATTTGCCAAAACTCAAAGAATAACAACCCCCACCTATGAAAAAGAATACCACAAATATTACACCAGAATCTAAAATACCAATACACCTCCTATCAGGAAAACAGAACAGGCCAAGCTACTACAGATCCCTACAGAGAAACCACATGCTAAAAGAATGCTTCATCTCAGTCTTTGCATGCAGAACACAAACCCTCATCAAATACAGAATAAAGCCACATAAAGTATAAGTAGAAATGTGCAGACAAAAACTAAACTGTAAAACGTGTCACGCCAGACTCTATACAGTGTAACAATGGAAAAACAAAAATGTCACTATTCCTCATGAAACAATCAATAAAATCAAGATATATAAATCATGAATCATAATTATAAAATCATGCTAATAAAATAATTTCAAAGCAGCTGATGAATAGAATATCCAATAATTAAAGATTCAAGCAAATTTTGAAACCTTTACCAAACACCAATAAAATATTTCAAACAGCAGATACATCACATACTACCCAATAATTAAAATGGTAGTCAATCAAGAAAAATGAACTTAAAAAGCCACCTTTACTTACCCTCTCTCCAGCAGTTCTCCTTTCCCTTGCAGGCCACACCAGAAGCAGCAGTAGCTGCTGAAGCTGTCCTCACGGTCCTCTTCCTTAGGGACCACAACCAATCTCTTCTCTCTCACACACACACACACCAGTCATACCCTCAAGACCAGTTTCTGTCTCTCTCACACCAATCATCTCCCCAACCAGTCTCTCTCTCTCACACACACACACACATACCAGTCATCTCCCTGATCAGTCTCACACATACACACGTCATCTCTCTGGCCAATCTCTCTCAATCACACAATGCTCTCGCTCTCTCTTACTTACACAAAGACTTTCAATCACACACATGCTCTATTTCACTTACACACAAGCTCTCAATCACACACATGTTCTATCTCACTTACAAACAGGCTCAATCACACACACATGCCCTCTCTCACAGCCACAAGCCAGCCAAAAACATGCTCCATCTCTCTTGCGCACACACATTGACACACAGAAGCACCCTCCCTGTCTCTCACTGAAGCACCTTGCTTTCAGACTTGCAGCATTGATGATCCCAACCTTTAAATAAGAAAACCACATTCCTATCAGAAGGCGAAATGACACCCTTCCTTCAGGTTCTATCCTCCCAAGGGACAGCCACCCACACCGTACAGCTTCTCTTGTTTTACACTTTCAGGCAATAAAGCAAGTGTCTTTCTTCAAACTATCAGTCATATGATTATTCATGTGGGAGATATGGAACCGAAATACATCCTTAGTCAACTTCCCTTTTAAATAGGAAGATTCCAGTCTTAGTCATTTAAAAATATACGTTTTCTAAAGGCTTAAAAAAAATAGCAAAACCGTTTCAGATTGGAACTATTCTAGTCTTCATGCTTAAATTATGCTTTAAAAAAAAAAAAAAACCCCACCTGGCATCAGTATCTTAAATTTGTGATTTTGCTGAGAGGAACATTTTAAATAGTTTAATTTTTTTTGCTTTAGTATTTGTTTCTACCCACTTTGCTAAATTTTATTTTCCAGAAGAGGGATGCTTAACATTCAGTAATTTAATCTTTCATCCAACTTTTCAAAAGTTGCACTACCAGCACAAAAGTTGAGGTATATGTACTATCACATTTCATTTTTTTTTAAACTGGCAGATTCCTTTCTCACATACACATCACATACACACACACAGAAGCACCATTCCTTTCTCACATTCACACACACACACACACACACACACACACACAGAAGCACCATTCCTTTCTCACATTCACACACATACACAGAAGCATTATTCCTTTCTCACACACACACACACAAGCATTATTCCATTCTCACACACACATACACACACACACACACACACACAGAAGCACCATTCCTTTCTCACATTCACACACACACACAGAAGCACCATTCCTTTCTCACATTCACACACACACACAGAAGCATTATTCCTTTCTCACACACACACACACACACAAGCATTATTCCTTTCTCACACACACACATACACACACACACACACACACACAGAAGCACCATTCCTTTCTCACACACACAGAAGCACCATTCCTTTCTCACATTCACACACACATATACTCACACACACAAGCACCATTCCTTTCTCACATACACACAGAAGCACCCTTCTGATCCAAGGCCCCCGCTAAACAGCTGATCTCCGCTGGCGGTTAGCAGCACCGGTGTTCACTTCTTCGGCCCCCGCCGGCCTCGGTTTTAATTTCTTCGGCCCTCTTGGTCTCCGGCGGGGGCCGAAGAAATTAAAATTGAGGCCGGCGGGGGCCAAAGAAGTGAACACCGGTGCTGCTAACCGCCGACGGAGATCAGCTGTTCAGCGGGGGCCTCGATTTTAATTTCTTCGGTCCCTGCCGGCCTCGATTTTAATTTCTTCAGCCCCCCGGCTGGTCTCCGGCGGGGGCCTGAAGAAATTAAAATCGAGGCCGGCGGGGGCCGAAGAAATTAAAATCGAGGCCAGCGAAGGCTGAAGAAAAGAAGATAGGTGCTGCCCAGCCAGCCCCCGCTTGAGGCTGGCTGAGAGGCGCCCATCTTCATTTCTTCGGTCGCCGCCGCCGGCCTCGATTTAATTTAGTCGGCCCTCATCTTCATTTCTTCGGCCGTCGGCCTCGATTTTAATTTAGTCGGCCCCCTGCCGGCTTGGTCTTCCACGGGGACTGGCTAATCTTCTTTTCTTCGGCCCACGCCGGCTTGGTCTAATGGCGGGGGCTGGCTTGGAGGCGCTGAGGAAGAGCCACGTGGTCGAGACCATGTGACCAGCTAGACCGGCCCACTGGGGGATGCCTGATCCCCCGATAGGTCAATCCGCCCCTGGCTGGGGAGATCCTGACCCTGGCATTTTTCTGGGTGGGAAGCCTCGGGATATCTCATTTTCATTTTTTTGGCTTTTTAGTTTTTAATTGTTTGATTCGTTTTTTTCCTCATGAATGAAATGAATCAAACAATTCACAAACTGAAATTCATGGTAAAAAAAAAATTCCCGAAAATGAAAACAAATGTTTTTCCCCTGCACATCCCTAATAGGTTTACCATTGTCCCTGGTAACTGCCTGAGAGGAGAAGTAAACCACATTCGTCTGTTTATGTATTTACAATATATATCAAGAAGATAATTAAACTAAGCTAAACACTGGTTCAGGGGTCACCACCAATGCTGACACTATCTACTTCTGCCATCATGTTTCTATTCTCTGATGCCCTGAAATCCTATGCAACCCTCCCTAGGGACGTGCTCCTAACTCAGTCCTCACCACTCCATGCCCCAGCAATAATGATCTACAGCTCCGTACCCCTGTAGTTATCAGCGCCTCTCCTTTTCCTCCCCCAGTTCAGTGATCAAACTGTTTGAACTGCATTGGGGCTCTGTACCTGCTGTTCAAACTGATGATATTTGAACCATGCGTGCCGGGGTGGAAGGGGAGAGGCTCGGGCAGCTAATTGAGAGACTGGATTAAGGATGCAGAGACATGGATGGACCATTGCCACCGAAGCATGAAGAGGGTCTTTAAGGGAGCGAGGCAATAGGGGGAAAAGCCAGATGGGAGGAAAGTGGGGGCTTTGAGATGGGGTAAGTAGTCAGGATTAAGGAGACAGCGGAAATTTGGGGGGGGGGGGAGTCTAGGGACCCAGGATTGGGGAGGGGAAGTTGAGAATCAAGGTGGAAATGGAGGGAACCTGAGGATGGAGGGGAGAAGATTAGGGGGCTCAGCATTGGCTGGGAGAGTTTGGATTTGGGAATTGGTTGGGAGAGTGGAGATTAAAATAGGGATTAGAGGAGATTATAGACCTGTGGATTGGGTGGGAGAGGGGGGAGAAAGATGGACTCTGGGATGGGGGAGAGAGAAGGGACTCAGATGGAGTGAGAATTGGGAGAAGAGTGGGGATTCTGCAGCTGGGTGGGATAATGACTAGGATGTGTTGGACTGAGAGGGTTCGAGTGGAGGGTTTCAGAAGCAGGTGTAGATGTGTGAATCACCCGGGCTAGGGAACCTTCTACAGCACACATGGTAGTTGATGATTCTAAAGGCTTGGAGTTTCCAATATGATGGTAAGGATGTAGAAAGGATCACCTGATCTTATGGCCCTAAAGTGAATTTACAGAGAATAACCTCTCTTCTCTGCTGAGATGTTTGAATACTGACTCCCCAGTCTCAGCCCCCAGAGACAGAGCAAAGAAGCAGAGCAAAATTAAAAGAAAATAAAGAAACGAATGAAGGTAAATGTATAAATACTATATGCACAAGAATAAGATATTAAGATAACTGAAACTATTAATTTTCAATTCTTAATTTATAAAAAAGACAAATCAATTAACAGTTTGACAAAGTCATCAAACAAAAATATCTGATAAACTCCAGTTATATTTTTATCACCTTGAATAAAGTATAATAGCATTATTCTAAGCAGTTAAAAAAACTCATTAATTAGCTTTAGATCTTATTTAGAAAGTTAACCTACAGATTTTCTTTCTAGTGGCCACTCTGAAGGGTTTATTAGGTTTGAATTGTACTTGGACTCGGCAATCAGATAAGTATTACTTTCTTATTTTTGTCGTCTTGTTCAGAGAACCTAAACTTTAACTGTTTTTGTTTTATCCTAAGAAAATGATTTTTGGTGGGGTTTTCCTTTTTGTTTGCAGGTTTCACACCCTTAGACTGTGACAGGTAAATATTAACTTCCTTTGTATTTTCCTTCTGTTTGTGTCTGCACTTTCTATTTCTGAGCACACTCTTTTGTTTAGGAAAGCTCATATAGGTGAATTTTCAAAGTTAAGCATACAAATGTAACATACTTTGGCCTGGATTTTTCAAAATGCACTAAATATCATATGCGATAGGAAAAGGAGTGTGTTTTATGGTAATAGGCAGTTTATGAGAGAGAGAGAGAGAAGGAGAGAGAGAGAGAACCTAGCTATAATGCCCTCATACTAGGTAGGTATACCTCTATATGAGGACTACCTAGTCACTTGAGGTGAGGTTTAGGTATTAGTGTAGGGGTTAGGGGCCACTTTGACATTCAAAGTGAGACGTACAAACAGAACAGTGGTCTCTTGTGAAGATTTGATGACCTTTGGAGTGAGGAAACTCACCCAAAGATGAGTTTGTGCATTGTTCTCTCAACCTAGCTTGATGTTACCCAGGTAGAGAGTCCATCAAGCTAGATTGAAAGAACATTGCACAAATCTCATCTTTGGGTGAGTTTCCTCACTCCGAAGGTCATCAAATCTTCACAAGAGAGCACTGTTCTGATTGTACGTCTCACTTTGAATGTCAAAGTGGCCCCTAACCCCTACACTAATACCTAAACCTCACCTCGAGTGAGTAGGTAGGCCTCATATAGAGGCATAAATACCTACCTAGTATGAGTGCATTATGGCTAGGTGCACTCTCTCTCTCTCTCTCTCTCTCTCTCTCTCTCTCTCTCTCTCTCTCAAATTTGCATTGTGTTATGGCATTTTCACATGTGTTAAAGGCATTTTTTTCATCCGAAAACACCATAGAGCACTTTGATAAATGACCCCCTATAGTAGCAATTTTCAAAAGTCCATTTACATACTTAAAGTGAGCATAATGCAGGTAAAACCTATTGACAATTCAATGGCATAAGTTGTAGTAATTTTCAAAAGCTCACTTATTCACAGAAAGTGCATTCACACTTGTAAAACCCAGTTTTAAGCATGTAAAAGCTTTCGAAAATCAGGCCCTTTTAAATGTCTAATTCTGGCCACATCATTTATAAATGTAGTGTAAACACTTATCTTATCCTTGTAGTTGTCCAATACTGTAGTTCTCTAGTCTCATCACTCTGTCTGTAGTTTCTTTTTTCTTTTCATAGATGTTCTTTGCTTACCTGTTCTCCCTGTCATTTAAAATAAATTAAAAATACTGAATCCCTCAAACTGAAAAAGGTCTTCCGTGACGTTGTGTAAACTGTTTTCTTCTCTAGCGAGCACCTACATGTAACTGGAGTTAGCTAGCTAGTGTAAAATAAAATAACAGTATATACTGCTGTGTGCACTTAACAAGTAAAAAAAAAAAAAGAAAATCTTCCAGGTTTGTTCCTCCAAATTTTATGGCAACCAACAGGATTTTTTTTTTTATACTTTCCATACAAATACTCAATCCTTTAAAAACAAACAGACAAACTGACTAGTGCTTCACTTTTATATACTGTATGTAAAGTAGTTAATGTGACTCTGAGTATGCTACAGCTCTCGGTGATTTCAGAACTCACTGAAAACTCAAAGCTGTACTGTGTATTCTATGATTTAATATCGAGCTGTTTTTACAGCACAGCTCTTCCTGCCACCACTGTAAGACACATTTCAACTGACTTGTTGGCAACTGTTCTCTTCCTCTGGAGAAACAAACAGGTGTCCATTTCAGTTTAATTTCCCTATGTTAAATCTCCCAGGACAAGCTACTCTTGTCTCAATGTCTGAAATCAATTGGGTTTCTCTGGCAGAATTCTGGTATCAATTATTTTGTGATCCTGTTTTTTTGGTAAGAATATATGGCCATACAAAGACTGAAATAATTTACTGGTTTAAGCAACAGGACTCATTCATTTAGCTAAAAAGAACAGAAATTTACTTCCCACGCTTCTGATCCTATTATATGTTAGCTTTCCTGTTCAACTCACCTTTGTTATTTTCACTGACTTTCAATACATTTAATACCCTCCATTCACATCACTCAATCATACTCAGCTTTCCAGATTACTATTGGTTTAATGTTTAGGTGTGACTAAACTCTTTTTTTCTACTGAAACAATATCCTCAATAGGTTTTCTCTCTCTCAAGCCTCAATGAGTTCTCCTCAAAGGTCACAGGCACAGTGTCAGTGTCACAGGTCAGTGTCAGTATTATTCCACTGACTATGTCATCTCCCAGAAAAATAGTTCCCTGGTCTCCCAGTACACCTACAATCGGATTTATTAAACTCTTTTCATCCCTCTACCAGATGTAACCGTAGTAAGGACAGATTTTGGATTTCTTGAGGTCCATATTCAGCCACTGAGCATCTCAGCTTGTTAACCAGATAAACTTATGTAGCTAACTTAGCTTATATATTCAACGGCACGGCTGCATCACTCAGTATATTCGGGTATCTTAAAATTAGCCAGACAAGTTTAACTGACTAACTTTAGGGAAGCTTTACAGGCCAGATATCTTATCCGGATAACTCAGCTCATCCCAGTTAAGCTCCTGGAACACTGCTGACTTCTCCAGCCAAATTTTAGATGGATAAAATATCTGCCTAGAATTTAGCGGGTTAAGTGCCCAAATATTCATTTAGCTGGATAGCTTCTGAGTATTCCAGCTAAATGCTTCTAAATATGGAGCTACTTTAATTAAAAAAAACCTGAAAAACTCTTATAACTGTGGTATCCTTCCACAGGCACCTCATTCCATTGTTTATCTCCTCACGGCTTCAGGCTTTGCCATGTGCTGCCTGTTTTCTATAGCAATCTTTCAAACAAGCTGCAGCAAGATGTAAACTGCCTCTTGAAATTATGAAAAAGATGGCCACTGTCGTGGTCAGCTTCCCAGGACCTTCCTTTCTTGAAAATCAAGGGGTGGTGAAGTTCTCTCAGGGCACCCCCAATGCCTCTTTTATCCCCATTTTTAATGTTCCCAGTGTCACTGGCATCAGATTTAACTCTGGATTTACTCAAGGGTTTTATGAGTAGCACAAGCTTACACAGGATCCCTGGCTACATATCATACTTTCCGGTCTTTATTTTACTTATTTTGTTTATAAGAAAACTAAAAGGTCATGGGATAGGAGGCGATGTCCTTTCATGGATTACAAACTGATTAGAAG